>NW_027109903.1:21250-22827 GCF_000696795.3 Halyomorpha halys
ATGTAGTGTTGTGATTTGAACTTTTGTGACCAAACGAGAAAGTTCCTCAGGACAGGTGCAGATATGATAGAAGGTACAGTCCTAGCAGTGGAAAGATATACAAGGGAAACTAGAAGAGTTTTAGATTTATGAAAGGAGAAATAGTGTTGCATTGGTTAAGTGATGTGTTAGTTTTTATTCCTGATATCAAATAAAGTGCTGAAGGAAATCTGTTGTGAATAATTGTAAAGATTACTAAAGCAGAGTTTATTTTAATTTAGTTTGTATCAACAATCTGTCATCTAAAGTTGAAAAAAAAGTTATGCACTATGGTCAGAAAGAAAATTAACTTCACTAAAAATTCATATCCATCAACAGAATAAAATTTTTAGGTTTTTTTGGTTTCCTTCTCGTGCCCCTTTCAGCAGTGGATTTCTGTAGGAGTAGAAGTTTAGGCTTCATGTTAAAAATATGAGGAAGAAAAGATAAGGGTATATATGGTTCTTAGAAATAAAATATTATAATATAAATTAACAAAAAATCTATTCTAATAAAAGTTGAATAATCATATTCAGTAATATTGTTTTATGATAGTTATTTTTTAAAAAATCTTTCTTCAAATGGGTATTTTAAAATTATATTTTTTATACAACAAACTTAGTAAATTACACCCTTTTTGACTAACACACATATTCTTTTAATTCCAATAATGTAGGACTTCAAACCTATTTTCAATCAGCTTTTAATGTCAATTATTAAAATAACCACATCATCTATCTCAAAATCTCCATATTTTCTTGTCTCAATATGTTCAAATTATTTCCTCATGTAGTTTGTTTAATTATTTTTCTTAATAACATTTTTATATAGCCTTATATATGGGGTAGCTATTTTAGATAAAATATGATAACAAATATAACGAGTAACTTCAATAAATGTTATAACAATGGCAAAACCAATAAAATCTAAGGGCTATAAAATCATACATTTTATACATCTTCGACATCTAAAGATATTTATAGAAACTAAATGAATTCCATAACTAAATGCATAATAGTTTAATATAATATAGCTTGATACATACTAGAAAATAATTCTAGACGAAATTTCTTCTCTGCTGGAGAAACTATTGGTTTTGTCACAGGAATAACCTGCAAATACAAATATAAAATAGGAAATTGCAACACATATAATATTGAACACTAATTGGTGAATGAACTAAGTAATACAACTAATATAATAAAAAAAGTATTTAACTTCTCATTAGAAAAAAAGAATTTATTATGTAGGAAGTTATAATATACACGTTCTTTCAATAGTGTGGAGATGGTGTACAAATGAGCCGTTATAAATCAAAATTTAACATAACCACTTTTATTAAATAATTATAGCAGTATCTCATATAGATAAGTTTAATTTTTAGTGAAAATATAGATTTTAATACCAATTTGACAGAGGAAAATTAAAATTTTTAAATAAACTGAATTAGTTTGTAATTAAAATGCAAGAAGCCTTACCATCCTATTATGACCCAGCTGTTAATGCTTTTTGGTAAATAGTAATACTAAATTCTCTAGGTTAAGGCAAATGCTTTTATC
>NW_027109903.1:23653-24865 GCF_000696795.3 Halyomorpha halys
ATTCATAAAAATTTAAAGTGAAGAAACATAGCAAAGGTGGTATAAACAACTCTACCTTTCAGGATGTTTTAGTCCTTCCAAAATTGTGTGGCAATATATTATTGGTGACCAAGGAATTTAAAAAGGAAGATGATGTCATCTTTTCTCAGGAAGGAAACACAGAAGCAATTTATGAAGACTCCAAAAACAAAGTTCCTATACCAATAGAACAAGAGACACCAGATCAACAACAAACATGAAATGATGAGGAAAGTGGTGAAATATAGGTAAAAATTAAAGTGAAAAATGAAGAAAAAGCTAAAAAGCGCCAAGACAAAAAGAAGCAGAAAGAGAAACCTAAAACTTGCTGAAACGTTACCAGAACTAAAAATCTTAACTGGTGACTCAGGACTTCATTTCAAAGATGAAGAAAAACTAGAACAAAAGATGAAATAACACTTTATTGAAGATTTCTGAGATTAAGAAGAAGATGAAGAACACCTTAGATTAAATGCACATGACTTTGATTGGGATATTGGTGAAAACAATATGAAGTGTGAAGCAGCAATTAACAAATATACTTGAGTTAAGAAGAAGAAGAAGAGACTCAGAAAAAAAGGGTTTTAGTAGTACAAAAAATATTGCTAAACCTCCTGTTGAACCAAATTTTTATAATGACATTAGAGGGGACTTTGGTGAATATTATAATCCTGACTTTGAAGAATCTGGATGCAGCTGAAAAGGGAGAGGTTTGAATCATCCACAAAAGGACAGAAGACCTGTTGGGGATGTTTGAACCTTGGACTTGAAGTCTTTGTGAAACATTAAATTATATAGAGGGATGCAATAATATTTTTTAAAAAATATGCTAATAATAATAAAATATAGATGAAATAAGGTAATAAATGAAAGGGAATAATAAAATATATTTTAGGAAGGAAATTGTCGTAGAAAATAAGTTTTATTATTTGATATGTAAATAAAACAGTAGATGGCGACACTACTCCTCAGACAGAAGAACTTTGTTAAGAGCAGTCGGGCGTGGCATTTATTGAAGGAAACATACTCTTTGTCTTTGTTTATAAAGCACCTCCCTAAATTCAACAACAAAAATTTACAGATTATTTTAATCTGCACGATAATAGGAAAAAAAAAATGAAGGTAATAGAAATATCACAACACTAAAATACTTTCAATCTGCAGGATAATGATAGATTTACAATGGGCATAGAT
>NW_027109903.1:24915-38169 GCF_000696795.3 Halyomorpha halys
CCGGATATATTTTGGTTTATTTCGTAATTGCAGAAATAACCCACCTAAATAAACAAGTGATCCACAATTTATTAAATCAAATTCTAGCCCATATATAAATTATTAGATATCAGTAACAAAATGGCCTCACGTAACCATATTATTCAGTTATCTAAATTATGATTTTCTCAATGATTATTTTCATTTGACCTATTATATGAAATTATATTTATTGTTTTAACACCATATTTAATTGTTTAAAAATGTATTATAACTTACTCAAGGTTTGTTAGAATTTAGTTCTTAAAATCTAGTTTCTTTATTTCAATTTCATCGTTTTGAATAGTTTAGCATTGAATTTTATCTCAAAATGTAATTATACGCATACTGACGGTTTGTATCTCATTTGATAAAAAAAGTTATAACAATCTTCTCATTGAAAATATTCCTAACAAACTATTGGATATGGTAATTTCAGCTATGTTTGTACCAATTACTATAACATACTAGGTAAAGAATGCAAATTAAGTTGTAACTAGTTGTCAACTTTGGATTATCTTTCAATTGTAATGAAAACATGCATTTAAAGCAATTTTAATTTATATGAACACAGCCAACTAATTGTTTGTGATTTCAAGCTCTTAATTATGATTATAATATACTTAATGTATAGTTAAAAGTTCACTGAATAACAAAACTATACCAATCATTGTTGATCATTATTAATTGTTTATTAATATTAAATTCAGGATGATAATGAATGTTAGTTATCAGCATAATAAAAAACAATAATCATCTAATAATAAGCTCTTAATTATAATTATAATAAACTTAATGCATAGTTAAAAGTTCACTGAATAACAAAACTAAACCAATCATTATTGATCATTATTAATTGTTTATTAATATTAAATTCAGGATGATAGTGAATGTTAGTTATCAGCATTATAAAAAACAATAATCATCTATAACCTTATGTAGGTAACATTTATTTCACTCACAAATGTTAACTGAATTTATCATATTAGTTGCATATATAACTATTCTTCATGAAATATGTACCCAAAAAAGGAACCAGGCATTTAATTCACTCATAAAGATTATTTATTGATCTTAGATATTTTATTGATCATTTATTTTATTGTTGGGAAATGAACGAGTCCATGGCACCGACGATCTCAACTACGTCCGTTACCTTTCGATTTCACCTAGTCCGTTTTCCACTCAAAATTTCTCGTCCAATCTTTTTCATTCTCACCGCTTACACTTCTTCGCCAAGGGTTTTGAGAGTTCCAGTGGCGTATTGTACTGTACTCTCGTTCAGACTGGCTCATCCACCTCCATTCGCGATTCTTTCTCTCTGGCACTAGCATCCATTAATTCCTGCGCGCACTCCACGAAGGATCGATCATGCGGCCACACTTTCTTCCTCCCAATTTCCTTTGCCAGCTGCATTTGAGGATAAGAATATCATTCCAGCCTGCACAAGAACTCCGCACGTGAGGCACTAGGCGTCGTTGCCCTTTCCAAAGCTCTACAAATTTCCCCGGAACCCTCCATGTCCTGTTAGGATCTGTGAGACTCAATAGTCTGGGAGGACCCATTTTGCCTTCAATCTAGAAAGGATGGTAGGGAAGAATTTTGTCAAAGTAGCGCCCTTCCAGCTTGCTTCCCACCGTCCATTCCACCCCTCTATATTTAAGGACATCCTCCCCGAGGATTAGATCTAGGGGCATCGCTCTAGCCAGCATCTGCACTACCTCATGGGAAACTGTTCTGTATGTCTTCATGATCCTCAGCAGAGCTAATCTCTGTATGATGGCCAGTCTTATCTTCTGTGTCTGCCTGAGGTTTCGACTCCACGCAGGGGATGCGAACCTCAGAACACCTAAGATCACACCTTCATATATGGTCATCGTTGGAGGGTACCTGAGGCCACAAAATACACCCCCTATCCTACTTAATCCACTGAGTGACAGGGTCCGCCTGTCCTTTAGATATACATCAAATCTTCCTCACACCAAGATATATCACCTACTCACCCGGTTTAACCCTCTCTGCATGGATATCCAGAGTGATAGATAGGATGAGTCCTGTCCCTGGAGCCTTTTATGAGTATGGCCTCAGTCTTGGCTACTGCCATACTCAACTTCCTCTTCACGCTCCAGTCTCCTACGAGACTGGCACACCTCTCCGCTTCTGTCTTTAGTAGACGTAGAACGTGGTAAGGAACCCCTTGTCCTCTAGTTCCCCCAGCAACTCATCGAATACTAGCTTCCACAGAGCTGGTCCTAGGACCGAACCCTGCGGACAAACTCTTTCGATTTTTCTCTCGACTTCTTAGTAGTTACCCCTGATCCTGACACTCCTGGTATTGAGGTAACTACCTACGGGGGAGTATAGAGTACTGGGGGTGTCGAGCTCTTGCAACCGCTGGAGTACACGGAGCGACCAAACGATTTCAAAGGCGGAAGAGATGTCAAACATGATCAATAAGACATATTTCTCAGCCCTCTCCTCTACGTCTCTACGCACTCTCAGCAGCGCAACCGTGTCCCCTTGTCACGGGTCGAGCCGAACTGCCGTGGATTACTTACAGCATTTAGGTTTGGTCTAAGTCTGTGGACGATCATATGCACAAGCCCTTACTAGCTACTGGGAGGAGGCATATAGGTCGGTATGCTTTTGGCGTTTCCTTATCCTTACCACCTCCCTTGTAAAGTAGTCTCAAGTCTACAATTCTCCACTTGCTTGGAAAGTGGAAAGTAGTGTATGCCACTACTTTAGGCGAGAGTTCTCAATTCGTAGGCCACCACTTGTCTCTGGCCCATTTTGACCTGCAGTATATGCATCCTACGCATACCGGGTCTTCTTCGCCTGCCTGACCATCATCTCCAGATGTACCGGGCATTCCCTGTTGTCCACACAATGTCGGAGAACTTTCCCTGCTCTGCCACTCGCCTTGTAATTTATACACCACGAGGGTTCACCCTTCTTCTTTTCAGGACACTCCTTAACTTTGCCCAGTCCCTGGAAACCACCTGCACGCCACCTCCTTTATACAGGCTTTGGCAGAGTATCCGTATTCTTGACACCGAAGACAGAGCAAGGGGTCCAGGTAATCTCTGATGGTCCGGCTCCACCATCCTCGTGGCTCCAACGTCCCTCACGGAGAGGATCATCAGGGCGTCTCATAGCTTGGTCCACCTCAAGCACCCACGTAGTTGTGAGCCCGCCCTCGCGGGAGCAGAGTAGCAGGGTCTAAGCCACTCCCTCCTGTCTTCATCTTCCTTTGGAGCCTCTATAGGAATTTTGTCCCAAAGATATTTCTCCAGGATACTCCCGTCCCAATAGTTGGGGACTCCTTTTACTTCCAGGCGAGGCCTGGGTGCCACAGTAAGGCTCGCCTGTAATCCTTTTTCTTATCAACTTATCCCAGGTGAGGAGTTTTTGTGCCTGGTCATCACCTTCTGTCCTGACCAGAACATTGCCCTTTTGGGTGAATTTTATCAATTTTATGTCCCCAATGCTCTTCAATTCTTCTTGAGACGGGATTTCCTTGTATATATCCTTGGCAGTCCACCCCGCTGCGCTTCCCTTGAGTAAGACATATTTCGCCGTCTCCTGGGGTTTGAGCGGAATGGCCGGAACGCTCGCAAGGACGCCAGCGAAGGTTAGATTTTTCCTCTCCTTTGGCCCTTTTTCCGGAGACGCTTCCTGGGCTGGGGTCTTCTTTTTCCTCCTCTTTCTTCGCACGGCTTTTTCCCAGCCTCCGCTTTCCTCTTCCTCACCGTCTGTAGAGGTATCCGATTTAATGTTCCTTCTCCTACATAACGGTGTCTGGCTGGACCTTTGGGGCATTTGGGCCGGTTCCGCGCCCTCATATTTCCTCCTCTACTTCAGCAAAGTTAGGACTGAAGGCCCAGCTCCCATCGTCCTTCGGCACTCCTCTTCGGTCCTCATTTCCCTTTTCTCTTCCTTTAGCCCTAAATTCGGTAGTACGTTCTAAGTGGATGCGGGCTTCTTCGTCGACTTTCCCTTTCAGGTCTTTTATTATGCCAGAAACCCTTTTCAGTGTAGGTGAAACCCATACGTTTTCTTCTGGTAATAGACCGATGCGTCCCCTATAGGCTCTGATACCATTGGAGCCACAATCTGGGAGACCTTTTTACCAATGATCTTGTGTAGATCAGAGGTATACATGGCTTCTTTTACCATTTCAGTCACAATTTCCGGGATAATTTCCCATTGGGCTTCCAGTCCTACAATTATATTGGCTAATTCTCTCAGCTGGCCATTTAGGCATTTATGGATCTCCTGAGATACTTTTTTTCTCTCCAAGTAGCTTTTGACACGTCCTTGAATTACTTTCGCCCTCTGGACGGTCTTTCAAAATCTGGGTTGGGTTTAAGAGGGGACTCCTCCTCCCCCTCTCTCTTCTTCCTCTTTTTTCCTTTGGGGCTCATTTTCCCTTCTCGAATGTCAGGTCCTGTATCTTTGTCGACTTCACTGAAAACAGCCTGACTTTTCCTGCCACCATTTTTATTCCATTAGTCTCACTTTCCACTACTCCAGTAATTCTTGTAGCATTAGATGCTACAATGGCCAGGTATCCCGCCATTGCAGCACTGCGGACGTATGATGACGCCGGTGAACCCGCTTTCTTGTTCCCTTCCGACGCCGGTACTGGGATTCCGTGCCCCTGCACCGTAGTTTGATTATTAATATTTCCCTCCATTTTTATTTTGGAAAATAGCATTTTATAACTACTGCCAGGTATAATCAACAAAAACATAAAAAACACAGCCGCCTCTAACCTGAGGAACAAACGTTGACAAGTACGCCGCCTATTCTAGGAACCGTCGCGCCTGGATTTGATTCAAGTTTTGGTCCACCCCGGGTATTTTATTTCCCCGGTTCCCGCCATATCTGGTGAGAATCCCCCTATCCGCCACCTGGGGAGGCGCCCGATGGGAGACTAGCTACTCCACACAGGCCCGATTAGAACCGGCGTCATTACAGTAATGAGTAAGTACAATCAGCTCAGCTACAAATGGCCCTAGATTTGACCTAACTGGCTGGCTTGGGATTGCAGCAAGTTGTCTTTTCTTTGTTTATTGTTTCTTTGTTGTCTAACAGTACCAGACCGTATTCTCCTTCCCTTCTTATAAGATAACCAATTAGGTAACTTCTCCTGAGCCCACCTCATACCTACACGAAAACCAGCCTACTATCTCTATCACCTCTTCTTCTCTGGTGGAGAGGAGAACATACTCATTCATTAGGCTTAAGATATTAAGTAACTATCGCCCTCAACTGAATTCTTCTAGTTTGTTATTGTAAGAAGTTTGTTTCAATGTTGATTTTATATTGTATTTTACAATAAACAGTAAATCTTAAGGTCTTTGTTGATGCCTGGGTTATGTATCTAGCAAGTACCACCCTTCTTTCAAGTATGCATCTTGTGCTGTAACTTTATTTTATGCACGGTCTTTCCCGTCACTCTCAGCAGGTCTCCTTCTTTGAAGATGTATGCGTACTCTCTCTTGATTGCTGGTCTTCAACTCAATCCTAATGAATTGTACCTAGTCGCGCTCTCTTGTCACTTAAAAGCTGTTGACAGTTATATTTCCTTCCACCTATCCTAATACCCCACTTGCTCCCCCTATTCATTCCCTGCACCCCTACCTTTTCTAATAGTTCGCACCCTATGATTGCCAGCTACTCCTAAGGCATACTCCCTACTATATGCAGGTAGCCACTAGGCTGTATCCGCGACCATTCATTTGTTTAATTCAATCTCTGCCTCCTCTTCTACAATACAGGTTAAGTAGTTAACATTAACACACCTGAACCTGGAGTGTCCTCTCTTCATCACTCAGCTTCTCCAGTGCTTCCTGTTCCTGGAACATGATGGTGTTGGAACTCTCGGTTTCCTCCAGGCACTCCTTTCTTACTGATTATAGGTATACCACAGTGCTTCCCTCTCCCGTTATGGTTCACCAATATGTGATCGCCCCTCTGCCGATGCTCCCCTTAAATTTTCTTTATCAGGTCCTACAGAGCATTCGCATGTGATGCAACTATTGTGACCTCCGGGAGTGGTGGGATTTCTGAGATCGGTGAGTTGATTGCCGACCCTAACAATCCGTTCGTCGTCATGTTTAAAATTTATCTTTGTACAAAAAAAAATTAGTCTCGTGATCTACGTACTACAGCTTCACTGTTTCTCCGGGTTTCGGTACCAATCAAATGACGACGGGCTTAAAAAAATTTACAAGGACAGAAACGCTTGAAGACAGAATTAAGACTACTTTATCATTACCTTAAAGTTAATTGTACTTAATTAATACCATAATGTATTGATTGAGAATGTGATCTTATAACTTTTGTTTCAGGTTGGTGTCTGAGTATCCATCCATTCAACTTTTACCATGTAATAAGAAGAGTATGTAGGATCAACCTCATGTTATATCTACAGATATTAATTAATAAATCGTATTTAATTGTTTTCTTCACTTTCACGTAATATGACACTATGTTAGGGTATTTTGAAATAAACTTATTTCTCTATGCATATTTTTTATTTTTCTTTATAAGTAATGGTAGGACAAGGCCTCTATACAACCTTAATCCTAACTCACAATGTAAATAAGGACCGATAATGCATATAGGAGCATTAGAGAGAGAATAAAGGCAGTATCATTCTAGTATGCGTGCGTTATAATTCTGTTCCCTTTTTTTTAAGTCATTCAGTCCAAGTGCTCGTAAGTGATGCCGAGACCTGAAAACTCTGTTTTCTCATCTAGGATTTTTTTCTCTTACTTCCTCCGGTTTTCTTTTTCTTATATTGTCACTTTTTTTTTTTTAATGACCAAGATGGTTAATAGTGATGGTCAACCACAACCACAGCCCGCAGTAAAGCCGCCAGTTCTACTGATCCCGGTAGCGCAAACGGCTCCTGGTGTTCCTGCAGCCCCGGCTGTCCCACATGTCCCGGCGGCGGTTCCGGTGCTACCCCCGCTACCAGATACTACTCTCGCGGCTGCACGCCAATATGTTGGCTAAAATGAAAGTGAGAGCATCAACCTCTCAGGATATTAGAAAAGCCATTTCAGACCAGGAGCGGTTCTCAGGCGAAATAATTGAGTTAAATCACTTTATTAAAGGTGGAGATCGCATCATGGAGAGGTTGGCAGCCAATGTCTCTGAGGAATTGCTGGACAAGAATGATTCAATTCAGCGCTCATGTGCAGGATCTACTTCTAATTTTGACCAAATTCAGGCAGACGAGGAAACAGCATGGGCAGTAGTGAAGGATTAAAGTAGTAGTAGTGAAAGATTA
The DNA here is from genome assembly GCF_000696795.3 of Halyomorpha halys. Taxonomy (NCBI): domain Eukaryota; kingdom Metazoa; phylum Arthropoda; class Insecta; order Hemiptera; family Pentatomidae; genus Halyomorpha; species Halyomorpha halys. The sequence continues at coordinate 32,240 of NW_027109903.1, forward strand.
AAGAAGGCCTATGGAGGAGGCAGATGGTCCCCAGAGGACATTTTCTACATGTTGCGGGAGAAGAGAAAGCACGGGCAGTCTAACGGACAGTAAGCAGCCACGCTGTTAGGACAGTTTAATCTGGCCACAGAAGAGATGAGAGAGACTCTTGGAGCAGGTGTAGTTAGTTGGAAGATGAATTTCATCAACTCCATAATGAAGGTACAACTGGGTAAGGAGACAAATAAAAGGAAAGGATTACCTCGGGACCAAACTTTTGTGGAATGTGCTCAAGACATGATCCACGCGAGCGCTAGAGAAGATGGATGTCGATGATGGAGGATGGAATAGAGTACCGTACAAAGAATCCGTCAACACCATGGAAGAGAAGCGAACCCAGGGATAGTGGTAAAGATAGAGGTATGGGCAGAGAAAGGTGACCGTACCAGGGCAGAATACGCAATGGAGGAGGGAAGGGAGACAGGATGTGCCATGGGTGTGGAAAAGTAGGACACCTGGTGGCCCAATGCCCCCGGACTAGGTGCTTTGAGTGCGGCAATGAAGTCCACTGATAGGTCATTGAGTGGAGCAATGGCACGGCAGTGCCCTTATATGTACAGAAGGGCAGAGACGGGACCAGGAGAACCGATGGAAATAAAATTCCAACGGATACGGCGGAGAAGACGAGAGGACTATAGACCTAGTGAGTCCTCTAGTGAAACCTCAGAAGCATCACAATCTCAGGAACAGAGGTGGAAGGAAGAGGAGAGCGGAGGAATAAACCGGCAACAGGAGAGTTGAGGAGGGTGCCAGCAGGGCGAGAGGGAGTTGAGAGGGGCGACCGCACACTAGAGATTTACAATATCACAGGTGAGAGCAGCGGGCCTGGGTGGGCCCTGTACAGTAGAGGGAGAGGCGGATATGGAATTGTTGGTAGTTGGGGGATAGAGGGAGAGACCTTACGGGTCCAAATCATGGAAACCATGCCCCGCGAATATCAGACCATTGTAGAGTGTGATCTGCTGGGAAAAGCTGGGGCGCGGATTATGAACACCAAGGATCAATGGCAAATTCGGTTAGGGAAGAGGAGGTATAGCTGTAAAAAAACTTCGCCTTGATGAGAGGATAGGTGCAATCCAAAGAGGGGTGAGTTTGAGACAGGAAATTAAGAGGGAATACTCAGATATTTTCTTTAAAGAGGGAGACTTGACAAACCTTAAATGAAATTCCCATGAAACAGGAGAAAGTGACATACGTAAAAAAAAAGCGGTACCCGCGTTGAAGCAGAACATTCGAAAAGAATTCGAGAACCTCAAGGTACAAGGCATCATTGTTGACAGTACTTCACCCTACAACTCCCATCTTTCCGGATTTCCACCATCGTCGTACAACGAATGAAGGTTCGGTTCACGCCTATTTGTTCCCGTCTCCAGAGTCGTCAAATCTTCCCCCATACCACTCCGTTCCCTACGTATAAGTTAATAACTTAATATAACTTGGATGCATCAATAAGCGACCCGCAAATTTGATCATCCCTGATTCCCAGTGTCGACCAGGTAATCGATGTCCTCTCGTATTTGAAGAAATCCATCTTGATCAACCCCGAAGTTCTGGTCTTCCAGATGATTTGATGTGCTTTGTCATTTATTATTTCATCGATCTGCTCCATTTCTGTCGGTCTTCCCTCGGTCAAATTTTTATTTCCGGATGGTATTTCGTGGTCGCGCCTCGGTGTACTTATCGTTTCCTCCTCTTCCGGCGTCCATTCTCTCAAAATCTGGTGTACGTCTCCAGACGTGTGCGGTTGCTCCTCTTCTATTGCATGTATAGTGATCGACAGCCAATCGGCTATCACATTCTCCTTTCCTGGCGTGTACATAATTTCAATGTTGTATTGACTGAGGATTCCTTTAAGCTTCCAAACCACTGAATTGGCCTATGGTTGGTATGCAACCGAAACCTTCTCCCAACGACATAGGGGTGAAAGTGTTCAAAAGCCTAAACGATTCGTAATAGTTCACTCTCCAGAGCACGATATCTCGTTTCTGCGTGGGTCACTCGTCGGCTAGCGGCGTATGCCACCGGTCTTTCTCCAACCTCACCCTCCTGTGATAATACCGCCTCCAACGGATACTCGCTTGCGTAAGTAGGGATGGTAAAAGGATGCAGAAATTCTGGGAATGCGAACATCGGTTCTGAAGTATCTCTACGCATTTCCAAATGTTCTCGACCATATCCGGTGTCACGACTACCCAATTTCCTTTTTCAGAAGGTTATTTAAAGGTACCAGGTATTTCGTCATGGCGGGTACGAAACACCTTTAATAATTTAGTGCGCCTAATAACCTACTTATTCCCTTCAACCCGTATTTCCTAACCTGTTGGAACACTACATGCTAATGGGACACATGCTCTTCCCTGGGGTTCAGGGCTGAAACGGGATGGGGGCATTTTCAGACCGAAGGGCATCTTTGTGAATTAGCAATGCCCCCTTTCGTATGTAAAGGCCGTTTTATGCTAGTCTTCCGGGTGAATTTTTATTTGGTGGTAACCGGCATACAAATCCAGGGTACTGAAGAATGTCGCCCCACCTAGTCTATTCAGGATATCTTCTAATCTTGGTATGGGATACTTCTCGTCCACCATATTGTCGTTAAGGCTTCGGTAATCAATCACCATCCAATAACGCTCTCCCTTATCTCCTGGTGCGCTTTTCTTCCGCAGTGCCCACAGAGGGCTGTTGTGGGGTGACGTACTGTCAACAATGATGGCCAGTCCCTTGAGGTTCCCCAATTATTCTCGAATGTGCTGCTTCAACGCATGCGGGTACCACCTTTCTTTTACGTACGTCACTGTCTCCTGTTTCAAGAGGATTTCATGGATGGTTTGTCCTGTCACCCCCAACAAGTCTCCCACATTAAAGAAAATATCTGAGTATTACCTCTTAATTTCCTGTCTCCAACTCCCCGCTCCCTGAATTGTACCTATATTTTTCTCCCCTTACGGCTATACCTCCATTTCCCTAAACGAATTGACCCTTGTGTTCCTAATCCGCGCCCCAGCTTTTCCAAGCAAATCACACCCCACAATAGCCTGATATTCGCGGAGCATCTTTTCCACGATGTAGACCCGTAATGTCTCTCCCTCCCATTCCCAAACTACCGAAGTCCATATCATCCTTCCTGGCATTGCTGCCATACGGGGTTCGGTAACAGTGGGGTAGTGCGTTAGGGTTGCGAATGCCACTGCTGCCAATAAACATTTTTTTTTTTAACACTTTATTTTCATATATACAAAATTAATGGTGGACCATTTAATTTTTGGGGACAATTATTATAAAAACGTGGTGCAGCCCAGCACTCGGTTGAGTGCCTTAAGATAAGGCTATACCTTATCCATCAGCATCCGTCCGGTACGTCCAACACGCCTGGTCCGCATCCGTCCGGTTGTCACCTCCAGTGCGCAGCCTAGTCCAGCCCTCCTGGTCTCAAACTGCTTCTTCGCTGTCCTCTTGATCTTCATCTTCCATTGGTGGCTCACTGGACCCATTGGCGGCCGAGCCCTTCCCAATGTAAAGTGCTTTGGCCCGACCACTTCCCTCCACCCGTAGATGAATTCCCTGAAGTACGGGTAATTATCCTCTTCCATCAGTAGAGGGAAGTACGACTCGGCGAGGGCGAAGATCCCGCATTTTCTTGACAACCTGGCACGGTGTCCTTCCATCGCGGTGCAGTCCAATACCACGTGTTCTGCTGTTTCAGGGACCCCACACGTCGGGGCACCGGGGGTCGATGTTCTTTCCGAAGCTTTGCAGCTTTCCCCGGAATCCTCCGTGTCCTGTCAGGATCTGCGAGACCCAATAGTCTGGGATGACCCAACCTGCTCTCAATCTTGAGTGGACGGTGGGGAAGAATTTCCTCAGCGTCGAACCCTTTTCGCTTGTCTGCCACCGTCCATTCCACTCCTCAATTGACTCCTCCCGCAGGAACTTCTTCCAAAGATTCGGGGTCTCGCCGAACCTTTCCTGGAGTCCCGCCGGTAGCACCCCCAGCCCCTGCTTCTTCACATCATACTTCGTAGCATACTCCTTGAGGATGAGGTCCAGGGGCATTTTTTCGGCCAGCACCTGCACCGCCTCATGCGATACCGTCCTATACGCCTTCGTGACCCTTCGTTGCGTAGTGGGGGGGGGGATGCGTACCTCAGGATACCCAACACCACTACACTCCTTTGTATATAGTCATTGTAGCGGGGTACCTGAGGCCCCAGAAAGCACCCCCTATACTGCTCAGCCCGTTAACTGACAAAGTTGATGAGTGGCCAAAGTGACCCTACCCCTCAAGTATGCCAGGTGAGGGGTGGCGTTGAAGCCTCTCTTCATCCTCACTCCGAGGTATGTAACCTCCTCATCCAGCCCCACCTTCTCTCCCTGTATGTCCAGAGCCCTGTCCGTGGAGCCTTTTAGGAGTAAGCCTAAGACCTGAGTCTTAGCTGCGGCCATACTAATACCTTCTCCTCACGCACCACTCTCCAACCAGACTGGCACATCTCTCCGCTTCGTTCTTCAATCTGGCTCTGCTATTCCCGGCCACGATGACTGTCAGGTCGTCGACGTAGACCTTGGCAAGGAACCCTCTTGTAGTTCCCCCAACAACTCATCGAACACCAATTTCCACAGGGCCGGCCCGAGAACCGAACCCTGCGGGCAGCCTCTCTCGATCCTTCTCTCGACCTCGGATTAGCTTCCCCTGATCTTCACACTCCTCTTACTAAGGTAACTACTCACGAGGGAGTATAAGTTCCTGGGGGTGTTGAACTTTGCAACCACTGGAGTACGCGCGGCCACCAAACACTATCGAAGGCGGAGGATATGTCCTTATCCTTGCCTCCCCCTTTGTAGAGCAGTCTCAAGTCTGCAATCCTCCACCTGCTTGTAAAGTACCTCTTATCCAAGCAATCATTGAAGATTTCCAACACCTCCTCCTCGATATATGGGGCACTGTTCCTGAGGATTGCAGCGTCCAAGGCGTCGAGTCCCGGAGCCCTCCCAATCCTCTGCCTGTCCACGGCAAGACGTAGGTCCCATAGATCCCACGGTGGGCCTAGGTCGGTACCTGGTGGGTATGACGTGGTGCGTCTCACCATACTCTCCTCTGCAGTGTCCTGGGACGGATCATCCTGGGGTATGTATAATCGATGTACATCATCGCCGTTTCTTCCAGGGTGGTTGCCTGGGCTCCTCCAACTTTGATGGCAGCTATCATTTGTTTTGGCTTAAACTTGCCCAGCGCCACCCTGTACGGGATGCCCCAGGGTTTCTTCTCCGACTCCTCGACGATGAACTCGTCCCAGGTCTTCTCCTTCTGGTGACGCACGCCGTTTCGGTATACCCTATCCCTATGCTTGCTTTCCTCTCGGAGTGCAGCTCTCCTCTCTTCATCTCTGCTCTCCTGGTACCTGCGCCTGGCCCTATAGTACTCTCTCTTCAGCTGCGTCAGGGCCGGCGTCCACCATGGGACCGGACGTGCTCTCGCCCTGCGGCGCTGAAAGGTAATATTGGCCGGTTGGGTGTTGGCGCCCGTCAGGGTTGCCACTCTGTTGTCAATTCCTGACTCTTCCTCCATCGGCGCCACCTCCTCCCATTCTCTATCCACCAATATCCCCTCCAGTTCACTAGAGAAGGCTCTCCAGTTCGCCGATTGGGTCACAAAGCCCCTTTCCTCCTTTAGGGCTCCGCCTTCCTCCTCCACTACACTGAAGGCTATGACCCGGTGGTCGGAGCTCGTGTCAGACCTTAGGGCCCAGTCAGCTATTCGCCTCGCCATGGGAGCCATGGCCAGTGTCACGTCTATCCAACACTGGCCCCTCGCACCCACGAATGTGGCGCCAGAGGGCTCATTCATAACGACGAGCTGATACCTAGCCACGCTCTCTTCCATCAGTCTCCCTCTG
>NW_027109903.1:38774-40591 GCF_000696795.3 Halyomorpha halys
TCGCCTGCACGACCATCTTCTCCAGATGTAGCGGGCATTCCCTGGTGCCCGCACAATGTTGGAGATCTTTCCCCTCTCTGCCTTGCTCGCTACAGTTTTGCAGCGCGGTGTCAGTCCCTTCTTCTTTGCCGGACATTCTTTTATCTTATGCCCCGTGCCAAGACACCACTTACACGCCAGATCCTCTGTGCATGACTTGGCAGGGTGTCCATACTTCTGGCAGAGCAGGGGGTCGAGGTAATCTCTGATGGTCATGCTCCACCATCCCGTCGTCGTGTCGGCTGCGGACAAGTTCATCAGGGCGAGCCTCACTGACTGGTGGACTTCCACCACCCACGTCATCGATAGCCCACCCCTAACAGGAGTGGAGAAGCAGGGTCTCATCCACTCCACCTTGTCCTCCTCTCTGGCATTTCCAAGGCCACTCTTGTCCCACATGTACCTAACCAGGATCTACTCATCCCAGTGCTTTGGCACTCCTTTAATTTCCAGCGGGGCCTCCTCGCCATCGCCAGCTTCGCCTCAAGTCCTCCCTGCTTCAGCCGGTCCCATTCTAGAAGTCTCTTTGCCTGGTCCGCACCCTCTGTCCTTATCAGGACCGCGTTACCATTGTGACTCTCACCATTTTGGCAGAGACTCCTATCTGCTTCAGTTCCTCTTGGGACGGGAGCTGCTCGTGGATCCTGCTCGGAGACCACCCTTCTCCGCTGCCTTTGACTGTCACATAAGTGGCAGTCTCCTCTGCCTTCCTAGGTACCTGCGGGACACTGGCAAGGACACCGGCAAACGTCAACTTGCCCTTCTTCTCCTCTTTTTGTTCCCCCTTCTTCTCTTTCTTCCTCTTTACCAGGACCCAATCCTCCTTGCTGGTATCATGCTTCGCTTGGAGGTCGCTTGGGCCCGGAACCGCCCTCCTCCGTCATGTTCCTGCCCCAGCATATGGGGTTGTCACTCCCTTTCAGGGGCATTGGAGCCGGGGCAGCGTCATGACATTTTGGTGGCTCCTGTTTACTTTTGGTGTCTTGCCCTTTGGTCTTCTTACGTGGTTTGGTCTCCCTGACCCTTTCAGAGGTAGGAGACACCTCACTCCCACGTCCCTGCATGGCTTCCCCCATCGACTTGACAATGATCTGGTCGGTGTATAAGGCTTCCCGAACCACCTCCCTAACTATACCAGGGACGGAGTGCCATTTGGCCTCTAGTTCAACCACGATGTCCCTGATTTCACTAATTTTTTGGTTTATATATTCCTGATTCTTCAAGCTGATCTTAGTGTGAACCAGGTACTTCCTGATTCCATCAGCTAGGGTCCTGGCTTTCTCCGAGGGACTATCTTCTGAGAGAGAGTCTTCCACTCTACTGCCCTCTTTTTCCTCTTCTCCTTGGGGGTCTGTGGGCTCACTCGCCTCCTAACACTCGCATCTGTCATTGGGAAATCCGATTCGGACATTGAGGGTCCATCTCCGTCCTTAATGATTACCAAATTCTCCTTTGAGGGCCACCTACTTTCTTTCTCGGGCGTTAAAATCACCGACAAGTCCATCGATGACCCTTTTCCATCTTGCTCCAGCGTTGAAGTCTCCGAATTTACCATCGAAGGCCCACTTCTTCCTTCACCCACCGTTAAAGTCTCCGGGGAGGTCCTACTTATTTCCCCATTCCCGGCCATGATATGGGCCCCGGAAGAAATACTCAAGTTTACCTAGATTGTAGACCTTCCCCTCTAGTCCAAGGTGCACGGCGCGACACCACTCTGACCACTCCAGCCACTCCAGGCACCTCACTCCAACAATCAATTAACCTTTTAAACTTTAAAA
>NW_027109903.1:41084-47892 GCF_000696795.3 Halyomorpha halys
ACCGGGAAGACTGTCCATGAGATCCCACTGAAGCAGGAGAGGGTAACATATGTAAAGGAAAGGAGATACCCACAGGCACTACGTCACCACATCCGGGAGGAACTCGAAAGTTTAAAACGTCAGGGAATCATTATTGATAGTACTTCCCCAAACAATAGTCCATTATGGGCGGTTAAAAAAAAGGAGTGCGACAGGTGAAACTACTGAAAAGTACAGAGTGGTGATAGATTACAAGATCACACAAGTTTACCTAGATTGTAGACCTTCCCCCCTAGTCCAAGGTGCACGGCGCGACACCACTCTGACCACTCCAGCCACTCCAGGCACCTCACTCCAACAATCAATTAACCTTTTAAACTTTAAAAATCGATAACTTACCGTACAGTGCACCGAATGGGGTCGTGTAGGTATTCGTTCTTCTCGGTTTTTTGCGCTCTTTACGTTCGTCTACTGCACAAATTGATCCCGTTAGTTTTTCAGTCACGTGGGGTGAAAACCACCTCATGGCCCCACTCTTTCCCTAAATTCCGCCGAATTTGTTCAAATTTCACACACCAACAAAACACTTCTCTACCATCGTTTTGGCACACTCCTGTTTTCATAAATATCTCTACTATCACTTAAACAACACTTAGAAACTTTAACACACTCTTCACACGTCCTTTCTACTCGGCAGTCAGTAGATAACTCCCCCCCTTCTACTGTACAGGGCCCACCCAGGGTGATTAACAAACTTTGACATACCTGAATATCTATCTGGAATTTTCTCTCTCCTCCGCACTGCTTCCCCAGCGCCTTCCGGCTCAGGATAGTAGAGGGAACTCCCAGTGTCGACCAGGAATCTCATGCCGCTCTCTCTGCTGATAGGCAAACCGCTGCTCTCACCTGTGATACTGTAAATCTCTGGTAAACCAAACACTCCTGTCTGGATCTTCTTCATTCATGCTCGTCGCCAGCTGCTGGTTGGCGGTTTATTCCTCCGCCCTCCACTTCCTTCCATCTCGGTTCCTGAGGCTTCTGATGCTTCTGAGGTTTCACCAGAGGATTCACTAGGTCTATAGGCCTAGCACCTAGTGCGGGAGCATTGGGCCACCAGGTGTCCTACTTTTCCGCACCTGTGGCACATCCTGTCTCCCTTCCCTCACAGCTTCCTCCTCTTCTGGTGGCTTACCGATGTTGGGCGGTCAAGCCCTTCTCATTGTTAAATAAGTTGGGCCCACCACCTCCTCCCACCCGTAAATGAACTCCCTGAAGAAGGGATAATTCTCTTCCTCCATCAAACTGGGAAAGTCCAACTTGGTGAGGGCGAAAATCCCTGTCTTTCTTGACAGCCTGGCTCGGTGTCCTTCCATGACGGAGCAATCTACTATTACGTGTTCTGGTGTTTCAGGCACTCTGCACGTGGGGCACCGGGGTCGATGTTCTTTCCAAACCTCTGCAGCTTTCCCCAATATCCTCCGTGTACTGTTAGGATCTGTGAGACCGAATAGTCTGGGAGGACCCATTTAGCCTTCAAACTAGAAAGGGAAGAATTTTCTCAAAGTAGCGCACTTCTGGATTGCTACCCACCGTCCACTCCTGTATTGCGTTCTCCCGCAGTAGTTTCTTCCATAATTATGGAGTGTCACCGATCTTCTATCGGAGCTCCTCCGGTAGCGCTTCTAGTCCCTGCCTCTTTACTTCATATTTAAGGACATCCTCTCTGAGGATGAGGTCAAGCGGCATCGCTCCGGCCAACACCTGCACCGCCTTATGTGACACCGTTCTGTATGTCTTCGTGACCCTCAGCAGAGCTAATCTCTGTATGGTGGCCAGTCTTCTCTTCTATGTCTGCGTGAGGTTTCGGCTCCACGCAGGTGATGCGTACCTCAGAATACCCACACCTTTATACATCATCGTTGCATCGTCATCGTCATCGTTGCAAAGTACCTGAGGCCCCAAAATACACCCCCTATCCTACTTAATCCACTGAGTGACAGGGTCACCCTGCCCTTTAAATGCGCAAGGTGAGAAGTGGCATCAAATCTTCTTATCCTCACACCAAGATATATCACCTACTCATCCGGGCTAACCCTCTCTGCTTGGATATCCAGGGTAATAGGATAGATAGGATGAGTCCTGCCCGTGTAGCCTTTTATGAGTATGGCCTCAGTCTTGGCTAATGCCATACTCTACTTCCTCTTCACGTTCCAGTCTCCTACGAGACACTTCTCCACTTCTGTATTTAGTAGACGTAGGCTGTGGTAAGGAACCCCTTGTTATCTAGTTCCCCCAGCAACTCATCGAATACTAGCTTCCACAGAGCTGGTTCTAGGACCGAACCCTGCAGACATCCTCTTCCGATTTTTCTCTCGACCTCGTGGTTGTTACCCCTGGTCCTGACACTCCTGTTATTTAGGTAAGTACCTGCGAGGAAGTACAGATTACTGGGGGTGTCGAGCTCTTCCAACCACTGGAGTACACGGGGCCACCAAACGCTGTCGAAGGTGGAAGAGATGTCAAACATGATAAATAAGACTTATTTCTCCGCCCTCACCTCCACGTCCCAACGCACTCTCAGCAGCGCACCCGTAGTTCCTTTGCCACGGGTCGAGCCGAACTGCCGTGGATGACTTGCAGCACTTAAGATTGATCTAAGGCTGTGGACGATCATGTGCCAGGATTTAGGCGTTTCCTTATCCTCACCACCTCCCTTGTAGAGCAGTCTCAAGTCTGCTATCCTCCACGTACCCCTTATCCAAACACTCGTTTATATTTCCAATAACTCTTCCTCGATATAAGGGGCACTGTTATTGAGGATTACAGAATCTATGCTATCTAGTCCTGGAGCCCTTTCGATCCTTTGTCTGTTCACGGGAAGACGAAGGTCCCACATATCCCATGGTGGACATAGGTCGGTACCTGGAGGGTATAACGTGATGCGTCTAACCATTCCATCATCTGCACTATCCTGGGACGGTTCATCCCTAGGGTATTTATAGTCTATATACATCTTGGCTGCCTCCTTCAAGGTGGTTGCCTGGGCACCTCTCACTCTAATAGCCGACATCACTTGTAACGGCTTAACCTTTCCTAGTGCCACCTTGTATGAGGTTCTCCTGGGATTCTTCTCTGACTCCTGTACAATAAATTCATCTGAGGTGTTTACATCGGGACCTGCTCGTGCTATACTGCAGGTGTCCCGAGTTTATTTTACGATCATAATTAAAATGTTATTAGTGTGGAAAAGGGGGGCTGAAAATTGTGAGAGACTTTCTGATTATGAACATGCATATATATGTTCTCTAAAGTTTCAAAGTGTTAATCCCTGGAGGGGCAATAATGGTTATTGAGTTAGTTCGGAAAACTCTATTTATAATAATATAATATAGGAACAAATTTGGGTGGTCTCATGGCTTATCTGCTGTGTGACGTCTTCGCCGCCGCAGTGAAGTCTTCTAGCCGCTGTCCGGTTCAGGTTCAGCGGTTGGCGAAATGGTGAAAACCAGGTATCCTCGCCTGGTGTCAGAAGAGACGTATTTTTCTCTCAGAGGCTGGCCAGCGTATCCTGGACTCTCGCGTGATGGAAGGGGTAGGCCAGATCCTAGCATCTATGGTGCATAGGCTGGGGCGGCATTGCAGTCGCAGCGTCTTCGAGGCCTTCCGGTGTCCGCGGCAAGAGGCTAGCTATGGGATACGCTGGTACGCAAATATAATAATCCGCGCGTTCTCACATCAAGATGCCTGCAAAGGGTCTTGAACCACAAATGCCCCACGTCTGGTGGAGAACGCGCGAAATACGCATCATATTTGGCTGAGGTGGCGGAGGGCATCGAATCATTTCGTGGTTTGGCCCAGGAGGATGAGTCAGACGTCATTCTGTCCACACTGGCTCTTCGAGCCTTGGACCACGTTACCAGACGGCACTTTGAGCTTGCCCATGCAAGCAGCGAATTCCCCACCGTCGACGAGATTATAGCGTTTGTGCGACAGAGACTAATGGCGTGCAAGCTGTCCCACGAACTCAATATGCAGCCTTATTCCGACGCTCCACGTGCAAAGCCCGCCGGTAGAGGAAAGGGCGGAGTCTTCTTGCTTGCCAGCAAAGGCTGCACGAAGGACAGTGTTTCTCCGGATCCATCCGGGTCGCCACCTAGGCGCACGTCCCTTGAGAAATCGGGCAGATCGGGTCGTCGTCAGTCGCCCGGCAAAGAACCTTGTCCCCGTTGTAATGGGAGACACCTCTTAAGTCGGTGCTATACATTTTTGGCCTTGACCCCTCAGGAACGTAACGCCTTTATCAAGTAATCCGGTCTGTGCCGGAATTGCCTGAGGTCGGGTCACCACACTTAGAAATGCACTTCAGAATTCACACGTTCGTTTTGCCGCGCCAGGCATCACAGCGTACTGCATGTAGAGGGCCGATCGGGTTCCCCCGTTGCCGCCGTGGAACGTAGGCGCCCACGCCGTCGCAAGCGGAAAACCAATCGTTCGAACGCATCCTCGCCAAAACGTTACGGCTAGGTCTCGTTGTTTTCACGGTTCCCAGCGCACCTGCGCGTCGCTCTGCACCTAACGTAAACTGAGCCCTCTTTCGTTGCGATTTGGTTTTTCAGGGTGGGCGGCAGGATTTTTTCTCCGTGATCAAAGCATTTTGTCCACTTTCGTAATTCGTCTCGCATAAGGCGACTAGCATATTCCACTATTTCTCGATTTCTTAGCAGCGTTACGTCTAAACTTAGGATAAATCGCAATCAGCATTTTCCAATTTACGACTTCACATCTATATCGCAATCGATCTATGGCAACTCTACATTCATATGCTATATATAAATTCGTTATAGCCAATTGTTGTTTGTCTCATGCATTCCTTCAGATTTAAAAAAATCTAATGTGTAATGTTTTGTATTGTACATAGGACGTGTTCCTTTCATTTTGTATATTGTGTATGTTTTGCATGTTTCGTTCGATGTTATAGTTTGTGTTGCCTATGGGCCCTCTTATCTGGAGCCGGGTTATTTACCTATTATTTTATGGCAGACTGCGCCTTCCCCGTCTCTTTGCATTTTTCAATTTGAAACCCGGCTGAGCTAAATTTAGGTGGGCGGTATGTTGGATTTAAGTAATTCGTTTTTTACCAATGTTTTTTGAATTTATATAAAGTCGGGGTCGGGAGTCTCATTTTCTGATCCCCCTCTTGCCGCGGACACCGGAAGGCCTCGAAGACGCTGCGACTGCAATGCCGCCCCAGCCTATGCACCATAGATGCTAGGATCTGGCCTACCCCTTCCATCACGCGAGAGTCCAGGATACGCTGGTCAGCCTCTGAGAGACAAATACGTCTCTTCTGACACCAGGCGAGGATACCTGGTTTTCACCATTTCGCCAACCGCTGAACCTGAACCGGACAGCGGCTAGAAGACTTCACTGCGGCGGCGAAGACGTCACACAGCAGATAAGCCATGAGACCACCCAAATTTGTTCCTATATTATATTATTATAAATAGAGTTTTCCGAACTAACTCAATAACCATTATTGCCCCTCCAGGGATTAACACTTTGAAACTTTAGAGAACATATATATGCATGTTCATAATCAGAAAGTCTCTCACAATTTTCAGCCCCCCTTTTTCACACTAATAACATTTTAATTATGATCGTAAAATAAACTCGGGACACCTGCAGTATAGCACGAGCAGGTCCCGATGTAAACACCTCAGATGAATTTATTGTACAGGAGTCAGAGAAGAATCCCAGGAGAACCTCATACAAGGTGGCATTAGGAAAGGTTAAGCCGTTACAAGTGATGTCGGCTATTAGAGTGAGAGGTGCCCAGGCAACCACCTTGAAGGAGGCAGCCAAGATGTATATAGACTATAAATACCCTAGGGATGAACCGTCCCAGGATAGTGCAGATGATGGAATGGTTAGACGCATCACGTTATACCCTCCAGGTACCGACCTATGTCCACCATGGGATATGTGGGACCTTCGTCTTCCCGTGAACAGACAAAGGATCGAAAGGGCTCTAGGACTAGATAGCATAGATTCTGTAATCCTCAATAACAGTGCCCCTTATATCGAGGAAGAGTTATTGGAAATATAAACGAGTGTTTGGATAAGGGGTACGTGGAGGATAGCAGACTTGAGACTGCTCTACAAGGGAGGTGGTGAGGATAAGGAAACGCCTAAATCCTGGCACATGATCGTCCACAGCCTTAGATCAATCTTAAGTGCTGCAAGTCATCCACGGCAGTTCGGCTCGACCCGTGGCAAAGGAACTACGGGTGCGCTGCTGAGAGTGCGTTGGGACGTGGAGGTGAGGGCGGAGAAATAAGTCTTATTTATCATGTTTGACATCTCTTCCACCTTCGACAGCGTTTGGTGGCCCCGTGTACTCCAGTGGTTGGAAGAGCTCGACACCCCCAGTAATCTGTACTTCCTCGCAGGTACTTACCTAAATAACAGGAGTGTCAGGATCAGGGGTAACTACCACGAGGTCGAGAGAAAAATCGGAAGAGGATGTCTGCAGGGTTCGGTCCTAGAACCAGCTCTGTGGAAGCTAGTATTCGATGAGTTGCTGGGGAAACTAGATAACAAGGGGTTCCTTACCCCCTTAAGGGTTAGTAGAGAGAATATGGGCGAGCTGGTGCATTTTTTGTGGAGGGAGTTCCTCGACTTACCACCAGAGCGCTGTAGGTTCAGACGGTGACCGCTAGATAGCAGCACCATCGGCAGTAGAGGGAATATGGGGGAGCTGGGACACCGATTTGGGCAGCCAATCAGAAGCCAGCATATTGATGACGTCACACATGGCGGGAGATTTGAA
>NW_027109904.1:0-1903 GCF_000696795.3 Halyomorpha halys
TTTCTTTCGCGATTAATGTGGAAACGCGTTTGTTGTGGTTCTAAAACTCTAACTAATTAGTTGATTTATTAATATTATTGATTGAAGAAGTTTGTCGGGGGGTGCGATCATCAGCAAAGAACAACATAAATAAACAAAACCATATTTATTTATTTTATGCCGACGTTTCGACCTGAGTTTCAGGTCTTCATCAGGAAGTCCTTTAAGTTATTATTATTTATTATTTTATAAATAATTTTTTATACTTATTGAGACTAGTATTTACTTTTTAAATAAATCAAATAATATCCTTGTTAAGTCACTCTTTATTATATCATCAACAGTCTAACGTTTCGGCCAATTCGGCCATCCTCAAGGACTATTGGGGTAAAATCTGGCGGTCAAGCGTGATTCTGACCAAATCACCTCCTTGCACAATCGTTGGTTAATAACAAACCTTCCTTATTAAGTACTCCACCCCTGACCCTTCTCATAGGTTGTAGCAGTACATATTTAATTTTTTTAAATATATTTTTACAATTTTTTTTTAAAATGCATCAAATATGGTCCGACTAGATGACATCTATCGGTGCTAAAATAACAAATAAAAATTGTGGATATAAGTGAAATTAATTAAATACAATTTTGACAATTAGGGGCAATCTTAAATATAAATTTACACCTCACATCCAAATTTAAAAATGTTTTGTAGACTTCTGCCCAGGTCATTAATTATAATTCAAATAACCCTATTTTGTCACAACTTCATTTATTTTTAAAACTTTTTTTTTTATTATTTATTTAATGTAATTTTCAACTGTACAAATAATACAATAGGTAAATATGTAGTATGTTTCATATACACTTAACAATCTTGGGAAGAAACCACCCATTGGTGGTACTTCAAACATTAATTTCAATTAGGAGGTCCCGTGGCCATCTTCTTTTCAGACGCCTCGGAGGATTATCAGGGATTGTTAAGGATGAAAGATTAAGAATTAATGGGTTAGGATGGTTAAGCATGTTAGAGCGTGTTAAATTGAAAACCTTTTGTTAAATGGAATAATTTTTCCTTTATTTTCCATGTCGGAACAATATAAAATATACCATGGTTGAGAGTCTGTTACTAGGTCTGTTAAATGGAGAATGAAGTTACGCAACAGACCAGCTGAGCTCGTCACCATTGTGATTGTTGTCGTGTTTGGTTACTTGCTCGTAGTTTGTATTTTGATTGTATTGATTGTTTTTTATAACTAATAAAGCAATGGATGATAATAATAATAATGTAATGACAGTTGTCAATTAGCTCATCTCGATTCTCTTCATCACAACTTTAGAAGATCAACAAGGGACTCAGTATCCAAATTTTCACGCAACTTCCACTTTTAATTCAATTTGGCATGTTGCGGTAAATAATTTAAATAAATCTTAGAAGTAAACAATAACATGAAGTTTTGGAAGGAAAGTTTATAAAACAAGTTACTCAAAAAATCCGCTAGGAGCTCTTATGGATATATCATTTAACATGACTTTAAATAGGACTGCTCAGAATGCTATACTTATAACATTTAACATGGTAAAAATTTTTACATTTAACACACCATCATGAATACCCTTAATAAATAAAAGAGAAAGAAATCATGTGTGATGCACGTTTCCAAATTTTGAAAAGATCGACAGGTTACTATTCAAAACGTCTGAAAAGAAGATAATCTCGAGACCTTCTAATCCAGAAATACTATCCATAGGTATATTTTCCATAAGACTGTATTGTGTCATTGTAATATAACTCACATAGTATTTACTTGTTAATAACTTAATTATGTATATTTCACCACCCTTGAAGAATGTTGCCAAAACTCGAGGATTAAAATAAATTCCAATAAATCCCACCAAATCACATTTACCCTTCGTCGTAAACCTT
>NW_027109904.1:3776-4545 GCF_000696795.3 Halyomorpha halys
TTCTCCAGTTTTTACACCATTCTTCAATAGATGTTATGTGTGTCTGTAGCTTTTGTGATGCATTAGTTGGGTCGTTGTTTACAGACAGTATACATCTTTTCCTCAGATATACTCCTAGTTATATTTTAGTTCAGGAAACTGGTATCGTCTCAATATACTTATATACGCAGAAAACACATTTCAATTGTTTTAAGAGTTCTGTAGATACCAGGTTTCTCCTTACCTACTATCCTAGAAAAATAGATGATAAAAAAGAAAGTTTATAGGAACCGAAAGTGCCAGAAATTCGAGAAATGTTACGAAGTTAATTTCCAATCTGTACGGAAGATTGACCGCAGTCGGATTTAGCATAAATAAATCTGAAAAACATAGAAATCGTGAAAAATGTCTCCTATCTAGGTTTTCTATGTGAGCAGGTTCAAGTACGGTTGAATCTGAATCACCATATTTAAATTACATTTTTGAACGATGCAATCGATTTTTGGGTGTACCTTAGCATGACTCGATTAGCCATATCAATAACTGCCCGGTTCAGTTGGGATTCAATGTGGGCTGACGTACCACCCACTAATAAACTAAGAAATGTTAAAAAAAAAAAAAACCACACAAAAGTGGACAAGTGCCGTAAGTGGAAACAGAACAGAAGAAGTGGTTGTTGCAAGAGCAAGAATAGTACATTCCAAATTAACACACCTCCACTTAATCACAAAAGAGGACCAGCCTATATGCCAAACCTGTCATTCCCCATTATCGATAAAGCATATAATTG
>NW_027109904.1:6145-7646 GCF_000696795.3 Halyomorpha halys
AATGACATAATGATATGATACAGGATGTAGAGAAACTACCCAGTAGTAGAACTCTAAAAACAGTTTACAATATAAGGTCACGAGGCCATCTGCTTTTCAGGCGCCTTGGAGGATTGCCAGGAATAGAAGAAGAAGCAAGGTAAGAAACTAGTGGGTTTGGGTGGTTAGAGAGTTTATTATGGAAGGAATGATATCGGGTTCGGGCTAGATCGGTTACATAAGGAAAGGTCTTTATGGATGGTTTTATTAGTAACAAAATAAGGAGCATTGAGGATTTTACGAATGATTTCGGATTATTTAATCCTTACTTAGCCACAAATAAATTCATCAATTTTGATCGCAATATTTTTTTTTAATATAGTATAAGGGAAGCCACAGCAATGATGATGTTAAGCCTACGCATACTCATTGAGCTTCAATATTGGAACATTTCTAATATCATTGTATCAGTACTAAAATATATTACCTGTTACAGCAAAAGTTAATATTTAAAATAAAATATATAAATAAAACATTATTGAAAACTAAATATATCCGATAACAGTAATTTACATTAATTGATGTAATAAAGATGAATATAAATTCCATTTGTTATACATATTCATACATTTTTTTCCAAAGGTAATCAAATATTTCCAGATTTAAAGGGCTATTATTGTTAATAAAGTTGCAAGTTGTAATCCGCTTCTATCAAATGCCTGTAATCTGTTAGTATGTGCTTAACATATCAAGAGGAACGTTACAATTTATACATGGTGGTCAAGATGTCCCTGACACCATCTCAATCATTAATATGGTTAAGATTTAGACCAAACCAAATATCAATCATTTCATGATAATAATAATTAAAATACACAAACATTTAAAACAGTAATTTAATATCAATTAACCTGAAAGAAGATTGCAGATAGTATAGTGGTTAAAGTGTTTTGAAATTACCTGTACCATAACATTTTAATTTATAATAATCACCGTCTATACAGCTGACATCCCAACCAATCCTAACACTATCCTCACCACGTATGCCGAAAACACATGTCTGCTCGCAGTTACTAATAACCCTTTAATTGTATCCCAAACTCTCCAATCCTATATCACAGCCCTCGAAGAATGGTGTCCTAACTGGAGGATTAAGATAAATTCCAACAATTTCCATCAAATCACCTTTACCCTTCGTCGTAAACCATTACACATTACAAAAGACTGATCTACATGATAATAATAAGGCCAATCTGGACATATGGAATTGAGCTTTGGGGCTCCACTAAACCTTCGAATTCCTCTCGTATTCAATCATTACAATCCAAAATCCTTAGTAAAATCCTCAATGCTCCTTACTTTGTCACAAATAAAATCATACATAAAGACCTTAATGTTCCCTATGTAACCGATCTATCCCGAACCAGATATCACTCCTTCCATTATAAACTCCCTAAACACTCAAACCCCCTAGTTTCTAACCTTGCATCCTCTTCCATTCCTGATAATCCTCCAAGGCGCC
>NW_027109905.1:0-1224 GCF_000696795.3 Halyomorpha halys
TTTTATTAATTTATTATTATTTTTTATTTATTTTTTTCTATTTTCTTCTTTGGTCCTTTTTTCAAATTAACTTGTTCCTTTTCACAGAGCAATTTTTTGTTTTATTTAAGTGTACCAATATCATTATTTTTTTAATTAATTTTACATTCCTCTTTTATTAAGAAGCATTACTCTTATCTATTTTTTTCTTTTTTTAATGACAACATTGTATATAGTTAGGGGTGTCTTTTGTACGAGACTATACCCCGCCCCCCATAATCAACTGTTAAAAAAAAATATATATAATATAACGGTTACATCAACCATGTAAGGCCCATACCAGGCCGATCTGGTATAAAATAAAATAATTAAAAAAAAAAAAGGCGATCGGAGAAGGTTGATGAAAACGAACGGACCTTTCGCCGGTGGTTTGAATACTTTTTGGCTGGTGACACTAATTTGGATAACCAACCCAGAGGAAGACCTCTCCACCAGCAATTGACGATGATGAACTTAGAAGGAAACACTAACCCTACAGTGAAAGGACTTATAACATTAACATAACTGAGTACAAATGAGTCGACAGTTTCTCGACACTTGAAGACAATTGTTAAATTAAAAAAGGAAACTCTAATGAATACCTCATGAACTTAACGAGCGGCAGGAGTTGAAGCGTTTGAGACATGCGTTTCACTGCTGACTAGGCCAAAAACGAACCTTTTCTCGAAAGGATAACCACATGTAATGAAAAGGGGATTGTATACGACAAAAGGCGTTGGTCAGATTAGTTTTGAAATATCCACGAAAGACAAAAACGAAATAACATATGACAAAAAAAAAAAATTAGTTTCTGAGAGGTGATCAATCCTTCACATCCACATTGTACGGCATTGATATTGACATAATGCAGCAAAAAACAACCTGCACTGGTTAATTTGAAGGGACCTATACTCATACACAACGCCAGACCTCATGTTTCACTGACAGTGAAGAAACTAAACGAGCTGTGTTACAAAGTCCTTTCACACCCACCTTATCTCCAATACATCTCTTATCTCCATCTGTCTCTGTTCAAAAATTTGGACAACTTCCTTAAAGGTAAAATTTTTGAAAATTATTCTCAATCAAAAACGAACTTTCTGACTTATTTTCATAATAAAACCCTGAATTGTTCAGTTCTGGGATTGAAAAGTTGTATGTTAATTAAATTCATTATCAACTGGCTTCATTTTTTTAATTATATAT
>NW_027109906.1:0-3657 GCF_000696795.3 Halyomorpha halys
ATTGAGAAGAGCAGAGAGAGACACTCAACAGGAAGGCTGGGACGAGTGAGGACCACAGTCAGGAGGAGACTTAGAGGATGCACTTCGACCAGACGAAGGCCAGGAGACCTGGTCATCCCTGATGAAACAGAAGACACCTACGGCACGACATCCCACGGCATCAGCAGCTATAAGTATAAATTAAGTAATAAGTAATCATGTAATAATTTATATTTTATGGCAACCTTTATCTGAATCATTTGAATCATTTTAATCATAATCACAAACTGTAAATAAATACTTAGTTTCTTTATGTAGTTTATATACTATTATATAACCCAATATATCACTCTTTATTATCCTGTATAATTAATGGTAACAACATTTTATAAATATAAAGGTATTTAAATGGTAAACACACAAACAGCCTTTGGAAAGGAATCCAATTATAATAATAGTTTTTTAGGGCTCAATTTATAATCAATTAATTAACTTGTTTTTGGATAATTGCCTTCAGCGATTATCCTGGCATCCCATGTAAATCAGCTAGTAGTACATAGCAATACATCTCTATAATTAAAATAAATCCAAAACTACTATAAGATTACTTTAAAATGAAAAATAATTTTATTTTTACCTGTGTTATTTACATTTCATTCATTTAGCAAAAAATTATAATTATAAATTAGCTATATCAATTAAATTAGCAAAGGGTATTTAAAGTTTTTCAAGCAAATCCTTTAACCACAGGTCTAAAGGCTTCTGAAGTACAGATTACCATCAGAGACCGAATGAAAGAAAAGTAAGAAATCTTGGAGTTAGGAAAAGAAAAATGGAGGGAGATAAAGAGGGACGAAGAGAGATATTAGGAGAGTCGTTAGCTGGGTTGGCCTTGCTACGTTTTTAGTTCTCTTTTGCTACTAATTGCCAAGGCTGGCCGAGGGTTTGTCTCTGCTTCTTTCACCGCTGATTAGTTCTACTGTCCCTCTCACCACTCTAAACTCCCGGCTTCACAATATGAAACACTTGTAGAAGGAAGAGAATTCTTATACACGACTTTAAAATTGCTATGTATGCTATGGAGATTTAATCGGGATGCCAGGATAATCGCTGAAGGCAATTATCCAAAAATAAGTTAATTAATTAATTATATATTGAGTCCTAAAAAACTATTATTATGATTGGATTCTTTTCCAAAGGCTGTTAGTGTGTTTACCAGTTTACCAATTAAATACTTTTATATTTATAAAATGATGTTACCATTATTTATATAGTATAATAAAGAGTGGTATATTGAGTTATATAATAGTATATAAACTACATAAAGAAACTAAGTATTTATTTACATGATTGATAAATGAAGTATTTGTTGCTATGATTAATATGATTCAGATAAAGGTTGCCATAAAATATAGATTATTACATTATTACTTATTGGTTAAATTATATTTATAGCTGCTGATGCCGTGGGATGTAGTGTTGTAGGTGTTTTGTTCATAAGGGATGTCCAGGTCTCGTGGCCCTTCTCACCACTTCGTCTGGTCGAAGTGCATCTTCTAAGCCTGCCTCTTGACTGTGGTCCTCACCCGTCTAAGCCTTCCTGTTGAGTGTATGTTTTTCTGATCTAGATTTCATGTCCTTTTCTCCCACTTCCCTTTTGGGGCGTTACCTTATTTTTTAATCTCTTCTCTCGAGAATGTGTAAAAAAGTTTGACATGTCCAGGAAGGGCCTGTACTTGGATTTGATTCTGGTCCCTCATCACAACATGTCATTTTGTGTTTTGACACTTAAAGGTTAGCCAATCTAATTTTCTCAGGGGCCTCTGGTAATGTGACAAACTTAATAAAGATGTTTTCATATCCGGGGACGCTAAAAACTTCGCAGAAGGATACCCTGACCAGGTATAGGGGCAGATGACGAAACACCTTAATAATACCCAGGATTGTCAAAATGTAGGTTTAACATAGCAACATACTTAATGACAACTTACGTAAATTTTCTAAAACAACGCGTCAAAAAAACTAAATCATTAAATATGATTATCGAAAATCTTTTAAATACATAGGTAAACTTTAGATTGATTCAGTTAACTATTTTACAGCTTTATCTTAAAACATACAAAAAATACCATTCTAAAGTAACTAAAAAAATACTCTCCAACGTAAACCCACCGACTGACCTACAGTATCATTTAATAATGTTGCTCTTACTTCTGTCTACCAGATCCGCTACCTTGGACTACATCTGGACACACGACTAACGGGGAATATTCACACAAGATTGAAAAGACAGGAATCTGCACGACGGACAATTACAACACTTACTAGACAAACGGACTAAACTTCCAATACACTACAAAAGACTGATCTACATGACTATAATAAGAACTTATGGAGTTGAGCTTTGGGGCTCCACAAAATATTTGAATTCCTCCGTAACCAATCTTTACAATCCAAAATACATTGTAAAATCCTCAATGCTCCTTACTTTGTCACAAATAAATCGTTTATTTCTGTCCAAAACTGGAATTAGAAACTTGACACGATGGCAATACTTTCCCATGGTATATACTCCAAATATAGGAAAGTAAAAGCAAAAAAATAGCGATTTTCTAAGTGGTGGGAGGAATTAGAAAATTTCAATTTTTCAATATTGTACCAACACTGACAACACACACACACACACAAAAAAAAGGAATATACCATACCATAATTTGCCTAACCAGTTATGACAATATGCCTGGACTACAAGGAATAAAACAAAAAAATAAATAAAACGAAGGAGGAGGTTCAGGTTGGCTATTAGCAGTAAATTCAAGAAAACATTTTCCTGTTTCCCCTTGGAAGGCACAAATCGTTGAAATGAGTTCATTGGCTGTCTGGCAACTTATCTTTTATGTTGCCTACTTAGGTAAGATTTAAAGCTCGCCAATACTTATCAAGTTTCATTGTTTATTCTTTTTCTTTTTACTTTTACAGTTTGGTTTCTCTCTCTCTTCTAAGGAAATTATTTCAGTACAATAAGACTATACCTATCTTACCACAGACACAGTGCGAAAGGAGTTATCATTATTACTAATATTTTGTGAAGCATAGTCTAGAACCAATACATTTTAAATTTTATTTAATATGATTTATTAGTTAATCAAGCAAATTAAATTATGTATGTTTTATTTTATTTACTTTATTCGTTTTAATGTAAATTTCCACATATTTCAAATCATTTTTAGCCACAGTTTACTTTACTTTTATTTTATGTTGTCAATTCTCTTACTTTGCAACATTATTTTAGTTGTTTAAATCCTTTTTAGCCCCGATGAAGACCGCCAAAGTGGGGCGGAACGTTGACTCATAATAAATAGTATGACTACTGTTTAAATAAATTAATTGTATCCAAATTTAAATCTCAAAATAATTTTTAATTCCTTATAAGTCTGACGTTTCGGCCAATTCGGCCATCCTGAAGAACAATCTTAATACAATTTTAGAACCACATAATTTTAAAAAACACAACTTTATGCCGGCTATTGCCCTAATTACTATTCAGATTGTCTATGATATTCTATGATTTATATAGAAATAAAAATTGTTTTGAGATTTAAATTTGGATAAAATTCATTTATTTAATAATAAACAATAATAACCAGTCTCAAAAAAGTGTAAAGATTATATATATAT
>NW_027109907.1:0-971 GCF_000696795.3 Halyomorpha halys
TATAGTTGTGAAAATCTATAAACATTAAACCTACCAATAAGGTCATGAACAGATCAGATAAAATGGATGAGGGCGAATGACATAAATGGTATAAAAATTGGGATTTGTAAAAAAAAAAAAATATGGCGTCCATTTACCTGGATTTTAAGTGCTTCATCAATAATACCTCGATTATCCATAAAAATCATGATATTCACCAATGAAAATTCAATTTCACCGAGAAAAAGTCAAACTATTTTAGAAAGCCATTGAAATCGAAAGCGGCACCATATTCGGCGTCTCAGCGCCAACTGACAGAAATAAGGTATGATAGAATCAACTACTTTAATTGAATGTAATCGTCTGTGATGAACTATGGAATCCTGCAAAAGGACTATGCGCACCTAGAGCGAAGTGTATGCTGTAGGTCTGTGCATACTTTGGTTTATCAAGTTCCATATACAAATATTTTGTATGCATTTTTAAAATGATTTTTAATTTTTTTGGAACTTTCTATTGCAAATATCTTTCTCCAATTTTTTTTTTTTGTAATAATGTATATTAAAATAATTTGTTCATCATATTAAAATTGTGTTTATATTACAAAAAATCGAAATTGAAAACTCCCTTTAACACTAAACAAATATTAGGGAAGACCGAATAAGATCTGTTATGTATATCCGTCTCTTAGGATAGGATAGGGTTATTTAATTTATTTATAAGTTTGAAGTTTTAACGGCAGATCAGTAAAAAAAAAAGAGAAAAAAAACTGAAGACTATAACAAAATGTATTATTTTAAACTTCAAAGTTTAAGGAACTTGAAACTATTTTAAACGGATTCTAATAAAAGTTTCAAGCAGAAATAAGCCAGGTACGTTTAATTAGACCACTCAACAATCAATCACGAACGATAACACTCAAGCTGTCCATATCTTGGGAGGAATAATCCACTAAATTTTGGGATTATGATTTAGTGTTAGTCATTACATAG
>NW_027109907.1:3761-4491 GCF_000696795.3 Halyomorpha halys
TATAAACATTAAACCTACCAGATCTAATTTAATAAGAACAATATCTCTTTTAGAAAACTATGTACATCTTGATGAAACTAAATACGAATAGTTTCCGTTTGAAAAGCAAGAAATACGTTTCTTTTTTGTTATATATATATTTATTGAAATTCACAACTGTATTTTATATTATACATTCAGTAAATTTGATCTCAGTTATAATACAGTCGTGTAGTGGAACTGCCCATTAGTAGCCTAATGGTGTTTTTCTCACAAGTCTCGTGGCCATCTTCTTTTTAGGCGCCTCGGAGGATTGCCAGGAATGGAATAGGAGGCAAGGTTAGAAACTAGGGGGTTTGGGTGGTTAGGGAGTTTATAATGGAAGGAATGATATCTGGTTCGGGCTAGTTCGATTATACATGGAACATTAAGGTCTTTAAGTATGATTTTATTTGTGACAAAGTAAGGAGCATTGAGGATTTTACAAAGGATTCGATATGAGAGGAATTCGAAGGTTTAGTGGAGCCCCAAAGCTCAACTCCGTATGACCAGATTGGCCTTATTACAGTAATGTATTGGGTTGTAAAATAAGTTCGCGGTGTTTTTTACTAGTTATTTCAATAAAAACTTCAGATTCTTGTAAATATTTTTAATCAAATTATATATGGCCAAGGTTTTGATCTATTACATGTTGCCATCTTTCAGGTAATTTTTTAATTCCGTCATCCAAAAACTTCTCAGATTTTTGCCC
>NW_027109908.1:0-12476 GCF_000696795.3 Halyomorpha halys
TTCTGATTGGCTGCCCACGGAAGTGCTCCAGCTCCCCCATACTCTCACTACTGTCGATGGTGCTGCTATCTAGCGGTCATCGTCTGAACTAACAGCGCTACCATAGTCCAAGGACAAGTGGTTAAGACTGGTTCTAGGCTAGGGTCCAAAGTCCAAAAAGGCTCATTTACTGGACCAGAACCGGCCTTTTATATCTACTCATGAGCCTTTCTTAAAAGGTTGACTGCATCCAAAGAAACAAGCCTCTATATTTTATTTTCCCCGAAGAAATTGAGGAAGTACATAGAGAAGAATATTTAATTATGTCTAATTTAATTTAATTCTTAGGGAAATGAGCAAACTATTCTAAGCATGAGGTAAAGAAGAAAGAGTTGGTTGTTCACAGAACCCATGGTAATAACTCAGGAAAGTGAATAATGGACTTTGTTCACTTATTAGTGTTGATAAAAGAACCAATTGATAAATTTTAAAGAAACCTTGTAAAAAACACTTACAAAAAGACATTTTTAATCAATAAGATTTTTTTTGGATGATAAAGAAATTCTTTAATTAATTGTAACAAGAAGAGCAAAACTATTTATCTGTTGGCAGTTCTAAAACAATGTTAACTAATCACAAATATTCTTTCATTTGTGCTCGAAAACCGACACAAAGTCAAAACAGCTTGTACCAGCCAATCCAAATAACCGATCCACATGCTTTCATACATGAAGTATTCTTAGTCTGGCAAACGTGTAGCAGTACCTTGAGAAACAATTTAATTGGTTAATGATCTTGGTTTGTTCTAGTAACTGAACCTTTTTTTGAATATATTTTTTAGTAGAGGATTGAATTTTTCTGGAGTAAAGTTTCAATTTAGGGAATATGTTAGGATTTACGTTAAGTTGTGACCCAGAATTGCTTAGCATAAAAAGTTTAGTAAAGGAGAGGGATTTGGTCACGCCTCCGGAGTGCTAGCTAATATTTACTCAAATAGTGATTTCCTACATTAATGTTATTAATATTCATATGATTATTTCGATCTGAAATAGGTATTTTTAATGTATAATAAATGAAACATATATAAACTTTTATCAAAGATTATAGTGAATCGACCATGCTGGTCACCACTTGAGCCACCGCTCGACGTTGGAGCTAGACATGACGCGATCTAACAGTTAAGACGTGAATTACGATCTTCGTATTTCGCAGCACACAGACGAACACTGATAGAACCGAATAATGAAACTGAACTACTTCAACAATTCTAAAATTGTACTACCACTTATCGGTGTAGTCATAAAAAAATATAATACTAATTGGTTTGACGAGTCTCGTTTCATTCCTTAATAACTTCATTGAATTTTCAGACCCAATTTGTTTACAATAGGTAAATTCTTTTAGCTGTATTTTAATAAGAAATTTTCGACTTTTGCATTGTATCGGATGTTAGGTCTCGGAGTGAGGCAGATTGTGATATTTTTTTTCTACTAGATTTGAATCTTTATCATCAAACAGAGTGAAATTCAGTTCTGGTGATGTTGGGTTGTTTTAAAAAAATTTACTATAATTTAAAAATATATAGACTAAAGTGCTCACTGTGAATTCATGAAAATGCTAAACTAAAAATATTTGAAAATGGTTGAGACATCTTCCAAATAATTATATGAATTGTCTACTTATAGATTATATGAAGCATTGAGAATCAGTATTTTTACTTGTAGTATAACAACACTTCAAGCCTGGTACTAATGCATATCCCTTGAATATTGAGTAATATGCTGTATTGAGTAATATGCTTTTGAAAAAAATTAATTCTTTTTACCTGTTATTGTATAATGACAAAAACTAGCACTTGTACCCATTGCATTCAAATATTGATAGTTATAAATAAAGAAATACAGAATATCAAACAAAAATTTATTAATATAAATTAACAATACTTATTGGTCAAATTTTCTTTAGTTCTTGATCGTAGAATTATTGAATTGCTCAATAACTCCTACATTATGAATTTAAGTTGTTTAATATACAAATTAAGTAATTTTTACTCTAACTCGCTCTCCTAGATACAGTCTTCTTATTTCAAAGTTTTATGGTATTCAACACCGTTCTTAGCCTAAACCACTCCTCCAGATGGTTGTTACTTTGCTTGACATTTTGAGATCTTCATTCCTTTACTTTTTCTCCGAAAGGATCTTTAATAAATTCTGGAGTTTCTTTCCCATGCTGAATGTCTTAAAAGATATTTAGAGCTTTATTCATTTTTAAAATTGCTTTTAGGAAAAACTTCATCAACATTAACATTTGTGTGACGAACCTGGAAAATCCTATAAAGATTCACTTTCTATGTCAGCGGATTAAAGATATAGTTTTCTTTCAAAATAAGTAATTTCTTCAAGAAGCAAAAACACAATATCTGATGTAACAAAAATATTATCAAAGAGCCACTTCGCTAATATCCTAGTAAGATGAACTAATTTATAAGCTAATGCTGGCTACCAAAAATCTCTTTAACTATTTAGTTACAACTCTCAGCCAATTCTTGTGACAAAAACTACCTATATGTGTTGTAACTGTTAATTCCAACTGCTAAAATACTAATTTAAATAACTCAATAAACTAATAAAACAGGTTAGAATAATGTAACCTTAAATAGATTAAATGTATGCAGACACTGAATGATGCAATTGTATTCAAGATTGAAGCAGAGATTTCGGTGCACAAGAGGTGCATGTATCATTCATTTATTTATTTATTATAACAACACAACAAAACTCCTAATTTTAACATCAATTAACAGAGTACACATCGAATGAAACAAGTGATTATTAAAAAGATACAGCGAAACTGAAACAAACGAATAGAAACAATTATAAAAAGTAACTAAATCTGAAACAGAAATGAACACATACATAAATTAATTAACTAACATAAATTTAAAAAATACATAATAACTCAAGAAACATGTATTGAAATATAATTATAATTGTTTAAAAAACTTGATAACATTATAAACATATACAATCAATTCAAAATATTTGTACTACAGAAAAATTAATTTATCTAAAAGTATATAATTAGTAAAATTGTAATGAGTCACTAGTATCCATTTACCATGAAACAAAATAACTGATTTTTTAACTAGTTGAGTGAGTCATTGCTAGATTTCAGCACAACACAGACATTTACTTCTAGCCATTTTACACACAATTACAATTTTTTACTACACTTAACTCTATTAAAAAAAAAAATCCCTTGTGCTTTCTTGATTTCTCAATCACTCAAACAGTTTGTTTAACTGCTAACAGCTGTAGTCACATTATAGTTTGGACCACTTCCCGAAGCATTTAGAGAGGATTTGCTGCCCACCTGAAGAAGAATGACGAGATATGTAGTTCCAGCACCCAGGATCTGAAAGTTCCACATATACCTTTTTTTAAATTTAGTCTTAATTTATTTATCATTGAATTAAATTATATATAAATGGCTCTTAGGAAACTATTTCTGAGATTAGAAGATGGTCCAGGTTGTAATTAAGAAAAACAGTTAAGAAATAAGTTTAACTATTCATATAAATGGCTAACGTTTCGACCCACATTGTAGGTCTTAATTGAAATAAAAAGATATAGAATAGGTAAAGCTAACATTAAAACATAAAAGTGATGTAGCGACCATGCTACTATCTGTTAGTAACCACTCAAGCTGCTGATTGGCTGTTACATATACTACCTAACTGCTGCAACAAGAACTACTATAGTCAACAGATAAATGTATATTGAAATGTGTATTTCTTGTAAATACTTGGATTGCACAAAATTAATAACCACATTATATGTTGTAATATCATTAAATGTATTATTAGAATCAATAAATATTACAATAGAATCTTCTGATTCACTAAAAGCTAATATCTTACAAATACCATCTCTCAGACCAACAGCTCAATCCCTTAGGACTTAAAATCCCTTTTTGACTGCAGGCTCGTACATTGCAGAGCGAAGTCTTCATTGTTCAAGGCCTTAGGGCTAGTTACCGTAAGGATCACCCCCATTTATCTCCTAGCCAACTACCTAACATGTATGAACACACATTGTCAAGGCCTTCTGGTATATAGTACCTCACATCTCCAATTTTAGTCAGAACCCCAGGAACCACGGCTGGAGCCCCAGCTGAGGACAACGACAAATTAAGTCCTTGAAATCTAAATCTCAAAGGGATAGTGACTGCATGTATCACAGCAGATTCATAGAAACTGTACCTTCTCTCATATCTGCTACATGCACGTTCTTAAGAACCTTCCTCTTAAGTCACCCAGCTCTGAAACATCTGTCTGCTCTTCAGACTCTTTGCTCCCCCACTTTCACAGCCTTTTTGGCTCACTTAAACTCTCATATATTGAGTTATCCACTACTGTATATTAACTTTTATCTCACTCTAACTTCTCTGGATCTCCCCTCCTTCCTAAATCTTGCTTCCTTTTGTAAGGACCTATGGATCGTTCCCGTAGGACTTACCCTTTGCGACAGCAGGCTCGTTCCATGCATAGCAAAGTTTCCTTCCTGCAAGGACCTATGACTCATTTCCGTATGACTTACAATCCCCTTTGGGACTGCTAGTCTTTTTCCTGCAGAGTAAAGTTTCCTTCCTGCAGGCACCTACAGTTCTTATCCATCAGACTTGCCAACCCCTTAGAATAAAATAGAAGTTAATAATAAGAAAATCATAAAAAAAAAAAACAAAAAAAACCTAGTACTGCAATCGATGTTGAGAAGGAGCACCTATAGAAGGGGAAGGAAGAGAGCTTGGTTTTTGGAATCATTCGTTGCCTAGGCGGTAGATGGATGACATCGCCTTGAGGCAGGATGTCAATCCTGTAGATCCCTTATCCACCCCCCCCCCACAGAGATCCTATAGATCCCTTAGCTACTCTCAGTGGTAGACATCTTGTAAAAAGAAGACATCAAAGAGTCATCCAAGAAGAATAAGGGACTCTTGGTTTGGATTGGCTTGTGAAAGGAAGTCAGCTGGAAGCAGGGAGGACTGGAAGCCATATTTGACGGTTAGACATAGTATTTTGGGAAAGAAGATATCAAGACTCCTCAATCATCAAAAGAAGATTATGTAATTGGTTAGTTTTGTTCTAACTAGAAATTAATACATTTGTAAAATAGCCATTAATTTAGTTTAAGTGTTATTAGTAGTAAAGTGTCTGTTCTGATTGCCTAGAAACCCGCCCTGAGATTAAGAGTCTATAATATTATATATAATTAAAAATAAAAATTCTCATATTTATTTAATATTTACCCTTTCTTTTGACTTTGTCATCTTAAAGCTATACTCAAGATATGAGAATTAAGTTAAAACCATCAATTTTCCGTTTTTATTTACTTTAAATAATTTTTTATTATTACAATATATATATATATATATATGTACTATTTAACAAATCTATTAATTAATATAGGAATTAACTATATATCATTAGGTCAATCAATAATGAACAGATAAATTATCAATACCAGTAAGAGAGATTAGCAGAAATTAGTTATTTAAAAAATAGTTATTAGTAAAAATTTTTTTTATTGCTAATTTCTAGGTCTGTTAATATATTTTCTTGGTTAATTAATAGAGCTGTTTGGTAATATATGTTAATTTGTTATCAATTAATTACTTATTACTATGTCAGTTAATATATCTTTTTTGGTATTCATCTTTAACTTCATTGCCATTTTTTATTTATGTTCATTTGTATGATGTCTTTTTATACGTCCTCATTTATATCTGTTTTATTCACATGTCACTTTTATTCTCTTACATTAGCTTTATCTACTCTGTATCCTTTTATTTTAGCTCTGATGACCACCTGCAGGGTGGGTCGAAACGTTGGCCATTAATAAATAGTTAAAACTATATCTTAATGGTTTATCTTGATCAAAATCCAAACCTTCTTCTAATTCACATATCATCATCATCATCATCATCTGTACATAATATATCCCTGGAATTATTTCTTCACCATCAAACAATATAAATAAATAAGTTTAAAAAATATATATTTATTATTATATTGCACCCTTCAACAGATTATACCCTCTACAATAGATGGCTAATCATGAAATTATTATTATTACGAATATTATGCCAATTATGAAATAAGTTGTTCAAAGTTAACTTTAAATCACTTAAAAAAATATTTTTTTATACCACCTATTTGTGATTATATCAAATCCATTATGAACAGGTACCATTGGTATGTAAAAATGCTATACAAGGACTGATATATGTCGTTTATTTTATGGGTATCAACTTACTGACAGAAGTAAAGTATGATCGAGCACAAGGAATCCATAAACTTTGAATTCGACTCTTCTTTTCATTAATAAATATGCTTCCACTTTTCCCTAGAAAAAAAATATATATTAGAAAAGATAAATATTGAAACATTTGTATGTTTCATTCTATTTATCACCTTTAAACCTTTTTATTCGAATATTTTTTGCTGTAAATAATCGGATAGACATAATAAGATTCTATTTCATCAACTTTAATAAAATAACAAAGAGGTTTTGCAAGATGTTTGGAATTTTAACTGACAAAATTTTGATTCTGAAAGGAAAATATAATAAAATGATAATTTGTTCTGTTGGTTTTTACTTACTTGTTTAATCGCTTCTTATAAAGGCTTAGAGGTGATAGAAAAAATAAAATGGTGAAAGGGAATATTACAAATGTTAAATACAGATTTTTTATGTTATAACACTGAATAACAAAAATACATGTTTAGAGGTCTCCTCAGTCCAAATAACCAGGTCTCATAAAACAGTCTGTGTGTACCTAGCTAGTGTATGCACAGGTAAGTGAAGCGTAGCTAGAAAACAAAAAGTCGTACTGACCTGAAATTACATATTTAAAAGTGGTATATGCCTCACCAACTATCTTTTTTTTTTTATAAAATTTACTGATCGGCAATGCCACTTTATATACATGTTTTTGATTAAACTGGGTATATCAATGTACAA
Organism: Halyomorpha halys; assembly: GCF_000696795.3. Lineage (NCBI taxonomy): Eukaryota > Metazoa > Arthropoda > Insecta > Hemiptera > Pentatomidae > Halyomorpha > Halyomorpha halys. The sequence goes on from NW_027109908.1 coordinate 7,002, forward strand.
TCAAGTGATTTTAATATCAGATAGCTAATATTCTCATCTAATATACATGATATTATATTTCATCTGTCACTGTTTTCAATTTACTACCATACAATTCCATGAATATCAATCAATTAAAATTTTGTACTATTCAATTATCAGTTATCAATTTTTTATCATTTATGATTTAATTCAATATTTGGTATAATTCTAAATTTGTTTGTATACTATTCCTTTTCAATTGTATGTTACTCTAAATGTTGTTGTTATCTCTTTTGTTCTATAGCCCTGATGAAGACCTGAAACTCAGGTCGAAACGTCGGCGTAAAATAAAGAAATATGGTTTTGTTTATTTATGTTGTTCTTTGCTGACCGCACCCCCCAACAAACTTCTCCAATAGCTAATATTCTCATTGTTATAGTCTGACAGGAGTTAAATTTTACCAAATTTTCAAAAAACTTTAATGTACGTTTGATTTCATCTATTTAAAATAATTAGCGATCCTTCATTATTTACTGTAACGTAAGAATTTGATATTTAAAGTAAGCAAAAAACTGTTTTTGGACAACTGGCTTAGACAGACCAGGAAATTGGGAATAGCCGATAGCTTCCGATCTCATCTGATCCTGCTGTTAAGTAAACTCTTAACTACCAACAGATAAATATTTTTGCTCTTTTATTGTTTATTTATTACTGCATAAATATAAGTTTATAAAAACATTATATGCTTGGGTAATTAAATTAACAAGTTTCTGATAAAAATTCTAGAAAGAAAGTTGAATTTATAGTTTATCTAGTACTATTATTATGAATTTTCATCATCAACCAACTACTCTGCTGATATTTACATTTCCTTTTAATTCGCCTATCTTTATTTTATTCCTTTTTATAATTAAACTAGTGTAAATCGAAAGTAATAACCGACAAAAGACAGAAGAACACACAGCCATGTGGATACTGACTTTGTTTACGAAGCATTTGTACAAGTCTTTGATTTGTGGCAAGTGGCAAATGTGTAGATCTAGCATAATGCTTGATTTAAATTAGGGCTAGGTCTCATATAAAAATATAGAGATAGTTTACAATGTTTACAATATTTACAACAGGTAGCAGCACTAAAACTAGGTCTCTTATGAAAATATAGACAAAGTTCACAATCTTTGCACCAGGTAGCAGGACAAGTGCTTAGTTCATTTTACTGAAACTATATTCAGTTGAAGTCCAAGTAAATTAGTCTAAGCCTAAGCTATACCTATGACATTTCATGATTTATGTATGGTAGATTAATAATAAAAAAACTTTAAATGAGAAAATCTTACAATGTTTTTTATTTTTCTGGTATCTTCATTCCACAATCTCTCAGATAGAAGAATGTGTAATTGATTTGCCTGGAAAAATTACAAATATTATTAGTAATATTTAAAAAAAAATTTTTTTATGAATATAAAAATCCAACTAAGATCTTTTCTATTCTATTGTCAGTGTACTCCTGCCACATTCTTCTGATCATAATGGTCCGCCAAAACTTCTTAATACGATTATTTTTTACAATCAAAGTTAGTTATTATTAGGGATAGGATTTTTATGTGCTAAAAAATCTGAAATATGTACATAAATATGTGCTAATGAATTGTCAAATATTAAAAAAATTATGTATTATTCAACAATATAAATTACTAATTAATTAGTAATTTTATAACTTAAAAAAAGGTACATAAATATGTATTTATTATATATTATATGAATAATATTTTAAAGAAATTATGTTAAAATATGTACAAAAAAATGTACTTAGAGAAAACATAGCTGTTCAATAACAAGACATTAATTAGTAATTGTAATTAAACAAGACTAAGATGAGAAAGGACCATGGGAAGGGGGGAAACAGAGAAATGGATTGAGGAATAAACAAACAAATTCTAGGAAAATGCTACAGGAATAAGACCCTTGCTCTTTTTAATTTATTCTGAGAAATTCTCGATGAATTCTGTGAGAAAATTTATTATTGCCACTACTTTTAATTTGAGTTCAAAGATGAAGATATAGAATTTGTACGCACTATTTATGATAAATTTCACCTTTCAGTTTCTTGCTTATCTCGAATTTTACGTAGTTGCTATGAAAAATATATTTACAATTGAACAAATAATTTAAGGAAATATCTAAAAATATGTAAAAAATAATAAATAATTCAGAAAATATGTGATTTACAACAAAATATATAAAAAAATCCAAATATTTAAAAATATGTGAAATAAAAATGGCTTCTTTTGGCCAGAAATGTCTTAAAACATCTTTAGTTAGTAAGGAATCGAAGATATCATGGTCAGTAAAAATATGTGAAAACATAAAAATCCTATCCCTAGTCATTATAATTCAAATTTAGGAGTCAATTTATTGGGATATTAAATAAGCAATAAAAAACACTGTACATACTTTAAATTAATCTTTCTGTGAGGGGAGAATTTCTATGAGTTAAAGCAAACAAGTGTACCGACGCGAGTTCAAATTACTTTCTAAAAAGTAATTATTATTGTTAAAAAATCAAAAGTTGACATTTTAATATTTCTTTTAATTTTAAATTAATTTTCTTTCTTCAAAGGATTGGGGTAAGCTCAGTGAGTATTATCTCAAGTGGCAGTGTGCTCCTTTTGTGCCACAAATGATTGGTCACCTTAATATAAACTAAACAGTTTGTTCTGGGTTGTAATGCAATAAATTATGAGAAAAAATATATGACTATACTATCTATAAAGTTCAGACTATTCCTTATATCAAATTTATCATACATATTCAAGGCAATTTTTTACAAAAGAAAACATTAATTTTTCTAAAATGTTCAAGGTTCTTTAGGTGAACTTCCTCAAAACCTTTTTTTTTCTTGAGCCAAAAAATTTTAAGTACAAAAACTTTGAATTGTTAATATTTGAAAATATCAGTCCATGAACTTTATTAATGATTTTGAAATTTAAAACTTTGAATATTTATTTATTATTATTTTGATGTAAAATATAAAGTATTTTTATGTGCCGATCTTAGCATCAATTACCTCATCAGCTGTAGATTTTGATACATTTGCTAATGAAGCTATCCATAATAAATGAAATAAAATCTCTAAAGTTCTGAAAACTGTAAAGATTAAACACGATTCATTATAACTCATAATAGTAATATAAACACCGACTAAAATATTTAAATTATTAACAAATAGTGAAAAAAATAATTGAAAAGAGAAGCATTTGTTCAAATCTTCACATGCTCGGCATAGTATATCATGCAGTTTCAAAGTTATGTCCAAGACTTCACTCTGGCTGAACTGATCGGTGCTGAGTTTGACAAAGGTTGAATTGAGCATTTGGAAATGATTGTTCAAAAGACATGCCAATTTAATAAATGGATGCACACTAACAAATACTGACACCAACAAATAATAAATCTGCATTATTTGTATAATTCTAAAAATATACTCCCACTCTTGAAAGCAACAGTAAATAAAAAAAAAAACTTCCCATTAATATTAATATAAAATCACAGTATAGATTTATTTTATAACTAGATTTTTTGCCTAATTTTATGTAATACACATCAGCATCCATAAAATAGAAAAATACCGATCTGAGAGTACTCCTTGTAAATGCCAAGCGTATGTATGAAAACAAAACATTGCTGCATGATAAAACAATTCGAACAGTAGAAGTGATAGTAGAGACATAATCTATAGTGAACCACTGTGGTCCTAATACAAAGTAAATGGTTTGAAAACAGATCAGTGAAATAATAAAAATAGAATATGGGAGAAGTATATAATCTATTTGTGGGAGACCATCATTAAAACAAAGAGGGCACATTCCTGCAATACGCGATATCATAAAAGCCTTTTTTAAACATTTTGTTCTGTGCATTTTGCCTGAATTGTTAAATGAATGAGAACATGCGAGAGAATATGACTGCTGAGTGGAATCTACTGATTAAAATATTCCAATAGACCGTAGATATCTGTGTGACACATGTCAATGAAGAGCATATCAAAGTGAGATAGGTAATGGCAATAAACAGATTAAGCATGACCCCATACTCATTTCATTTGTTAAAAGCGTTATTGATTTTTACTATCAAAATACAGGAAATGCATTGGAAAAAAAACAAGGATTGTATTCTGAACATTAAAACTACAAAGTAATAAATGATTAATAAAATAACTTTAAGAGAAATTTACTCATTTTAATAATGGGCAAGTCAACTAATTAACTTTGGTCCGGGAATAATGGACGTTTGTTTTACTCTGCTTTCTCTGAATTTCTCCTCCTATTCTGTCCTCCTCCCTTTCTTCCTTTCTTAAGGATTTACAGTTAGAGACAATAAAGATTCCTTCCTGTAAGGACTTAAAGCTAGTTCTAGCTAGGACTTGTCATCCCTTTCACGACCGATAGCCTAGTTCCCTACAGAGTAAAGTTTCCATTCTGCGAGGATTCACGGCTAGTTCCTGTAAGACTCGTTCTGTCAATTTATCTCCTAGTAAGCTATCTAACCTACTGAACTCACTTTGTCGAGAACTTCTTATTTGGAGTACCTCTTCTCTCCAATTGAAGTCAGAACTTATTAATTATATACAACCACCTGGACAATAGCATAAATAAGATACCCCTCACCAAACAAAAAATGTAAATAAATAAAATTAAAAGCTGTAATAAAACATGCAACCACTGATCATTATAAATTGAAATTTAATTCAGCTGAGTGTAACCAAAAATAATGAAATATGAAAATATCATGAATCAATATGACAAAAAACATCAGAAATAAATAAATTCACCTCACATTAACCGAAGCATTTATATCATACTTTCCTCATCATTCGACCCAACGTCCATCGTATCGTCTAACATAGGATTTAAGAAATTATTGTAATACAAGAACCGGGAAGAAAAACAGGCAGTTATCTCACCCCAATTTTTTATTACTTTAATGAAAACTATGTATAATTAGTAATCAAAATTGATGAGTCTGCCAAGTATAGGTAGGGGGAATAAAAAATGGCGGCTGTTTCAAAAAACTTTAAAAATATTTATTTAAAGAAGAGAAAATTTTCTGAAATATTAGCTTTAAAAGAGCTATTTACCTTAAATAGTTGACGAGATATAACTTTTTAAATAGCAAAATTTCTTAAAAATCTACTGAAAGATTAATAGTTAGTTAATTTACTTTGAGAAATCTATATCTCAGGAACTATGTGACGTATAGATATCTATTAGCACTCAAATTAAAGCTAGTTTAATAGACTATAAAGAAGTTTATGACCTTTACCTTCGTAGGAATAGTAGTTTTCATGATATTTGCTAAAATAAATTGATTTATAGTTGTTCAGACAATAAATTTGATTTATGAAAAACTTTATTCACAAACCATTGGACGTACTGATGTCTGCCAGGGCTCACATTAAAGCTAGTTAAATTTACTACAAAATAGTTAATTATGTTTATCTTTATAGGAGTAGT
>NW_027109908.1:12656-20992 GCF_000696795.3 Halyomorpha halys
GGTAGTAGTTTTTATGATATTCACATATGAATATAAATTTGGCAAATGAACATTTGTCCGAACAACTATAAATCAATTTATTTTAGCAAATTTCATGTAAAATATTACTCCTACGAAGATAAACATCAATAAGCTACTTTATAGCTCATTAAACTAGCTTTTATTTGAGTGCTAATAGACATCTGTACGTCAAATGGTTTTTGATATATACATTTTTCAAAATAAACTCACTAACTAATGTTCTTTCAGTACGTCCCATACAACATTTTTATGAAATGTTGCTTTTCAAAAAGCTATGTCTCGAAAACTATTTTACATAAATAATTCTATTAGGGCTCATATTTTAGCAAATTTACTACTCTTTAAATGACGTTCTTTTAGGTTGTCATGTGTTGTTTCTACTTTTTAAGATATAAAGCTTCGAATGAAATTTTTTTTTTTATCGCTTTGAAACAACCGCCATTTTTTATCCCCCCTACCTATACTTGGCAGACTCATCAATTTTGACTATTAATTATACATAGTTTTCATTAAACGAAGTAGCGAATTGAACAGAGGATTCGAAATGCAGGTTTTGTAGGATATATGATTGATGAGATATATGATATCAGTAGGAAAAGGAATGACGCTAGGGTAGAGGCAGGTAGAGGCGTATCTCTGGTGATCCCGAAAATAAGTCGTATTGAGGAGTTCAAAATACGTATATTTTTGAGTTCACCCGAGAGTCCGCTATTCACCAGACAGTCCAAGTGGGAACAATAGTCACAGAGTTGACGGGTTTTAAATGGATTCTTATTTTATATCCGTATCCAGTATTAATTACCTCATCAGATGTAGTTTTGCATACATTTGCAAGTAAACCAATCAGGATCACTTGAAAAAGTAGTGCAGAAGTTTCGCAAAAAGTATGGATTAAATGCATTTTTCTAACTCCAGTGATAATAAAGTAAGCCCCTATTGAAACATTAAAGAAACAAATACAAACTGCAAAAAGTAATTGAGACGAAAAGAATTTATTCAAATTTTCACAAGCTCGGGAAAGGATATCATGCAATTTCAAAATTACTTCCAAGACTTCACTCTGGCTGAACTGATATGACTTGAGTTCGACAAAGGTTGAATTCAGCATCTTGAAACGGTGCTTTATAAGATATAACATCTTAATAAATGGATTTACACAAACAAATGTTGATAGCACTAAATAGTGAAAGGTAATTACTTCAACCATTTTAAAAATGTACTTCCACTGTTGGGTGTACTCATAAAAAAATACAATACTTCCAAATGAGATTAATATAAAATCATAAAATAGATTTATTTCGTAAATAGCTTTCTTGCCTAATTTTGAGAAATAAACGTCAACTTCCGTGAAATATAAAAATATGGATGTGAGGCTATCTCTTGCAAATACTAAGTATAAGTATGAAGATACAATATTGCAGTAATATAATACGATCATGACATTTGAAGTGATAATAATGACTATATCAATTGCGAAATACAATGTTTGTATTAAACACCAAATACTTTGGAAACCGAACAACGAAATAACAAAAATAGAATATGGCAGAAGTAAATAATCTATTTGCGGGAAATCACCATCAAACGAAAGCGGGCATAACCCTGCAATACGCGGTATCATAAAAGCTTTCTTTAAACATTTTGTGCTTTGCATTTCGAAGAAAGGAAAACACAACTGCTGAGAGAAACGCAATTACTAAAATACTCCAGTAAAAGCAATGACGGCTGAAGAGCATATGTCGAAATAGATTATGTTGAAGTCGGACGGCTGAATGCGATAAGAATGTCAAATATGTCTTTGGACTAGTTTCTTTCCATTTCTTAATAACCTAATCGATTTTTCTCATTCAATTGATAACTATCAAAATTTAATATTTTCTCACGGAATTCTCTTTACAGGAGAAAATACGACATTAGGAAAGGATTTCTGCTGCTCACGCTTTATCATTTCTCTATTGTAGGCTTTTAAACTTTTATTTTGTATTCTTTTTTTTTATGTCCATTGCATCTTAGTTTATATTTAAAACCGGAGGGACGGCTCTGGTCTTGGATCCGACAGTGAGGTTTGAGGATAATGACCTCGATCAGATGGGAGGAGTAGAAAGGGGAAATAAGGAAATATATGAAAAATGTGTCTGTTTCCTTAAGGAAAAATTCCGCGAGACCTTCGGAGAGAGAGAGTTCACCGTGAGAGACCTCTGGTTTGAATCTCGTGGAACAATACCAGATAGAACAAGGAAGTTCTTAGTGTTAGCATCGGGGATATTGCGATCTTGGCGGAAAATATTATTTTGGACTGTCTGGGGATCATACACCATCACCTGCATGGGAAGTAGCTCTGAGATTATTCATTGCTTTTTATTTTATTTTTAGTTCTTGGACCTATCGATTTGTGTTTTAATTTATGTATGCATTACCAGTGATGCGGCGAGAGGGATGCGCGGGGATCTCTTGAGCTCTGCTCTACCCCTCACACGTGGGGGATAGAGTGGGCTTAGGGATCCTCAGGTCGATTGTGTAAATATTGTATATATTATTTTATCATTATGTTATTTTATTTATTTATTTTTCATACAGATAGTTTGATTATGTTCATCTTGTCTATTCTTTTGTTTATATATATATTTTAAGAGAGTTTTTTTTATTATTATTATTTATTTATTTATTTATTTCAGTATGTATGAGATCATTCATCACTATTGCATATTGCCCACAACTGTATGGGAGATTGTAATATCTATCAATAAATAAATCTATCTAACTTAAAATTTACGTATTCTCTTAACTTATTTATTCATTAAATTATTTCATTTATCTTATCTATTCATTGAAGTATTTCTTTTAACTGACTTTTTGTTTTGTTTTTCCCTAAATCCATATACTTATTTTTTAAAATTTGTTTGTTTCTTTGTATAAACTGATCTACTGCGATGACTATAATGTCTTTGGTTTGACTCCACATTGCTGTCGGATAATAAATTTGTTTAACGGATCGAACGTGGGTAGCGGATCACTGGAGAGGGAAGGTCTGAGAGAGTGAGATAGGGAGAATAAAATTGTCGAGTTAATGAAATAAAATTGTTAAGTGTACTGAAATTGGTTAAGAAAGAAAAAAATAAATGTATGTATTTAGTGATTGTAGTATTTATATTTGTAGACAAGTATTGATTGTAAAGGATAAAGGAAGTGAAAAAAAATTATTGTTATATCTTGTGAATACATTTATGGTATATATGTCCGATCATGGATTGTTTGGTATACTGTAGCAACCCAATATATTTCGGTAGCATGGCAGAATAAAGAATTCTCACTCTATCATAGTTACCAATCGGCAGATGACATAGTGGAGATTGTAGATGGACTTAAACGTCTACACGATGTTGTCAATGAGTGGTCTAAAGAATTGAAAAGGTAAGGATTAGGTATAAATCCCAGCAAGAGTAAAATCACGCATGTTGGAATGCCAGGCCATCAGGTTGTAATTGATTGTCTTGCACACAACCTAGGAATAGTGGAAAATTTTGTTGTTGATTATTATGATTAGGTACCATCACAAGTAGAGATGGACTAATAGACCATGAGATATTGAACTGAATAAAAAAAAGGAAACAGTACAACGGCCAGACACCTTAAGCTCTATAAGTAACGATAGGTAAACGAGAAGTAAGCAAAGAACCTAATAGTACAAGAGCCGGGAAGAAAAAAAAGGCAGTTATCTCACCCCAATTTTTTATTACTTTAATGAAAACTACGAATAATTACTAGTCAAAATTGATGAGTCTGTCAAGTATAGGTAGGAGGAATAAAAAACGGCGGCTGTTTCAAAGCGATAAAAAAAAAAAAAAATTTCATTCGGAGCTCTATATATTAAAAAGTGGGAACAACACATGACAAACTAAGAGAACGTCATTTAAAGAATAGTAAATTTGCTAAAATATGAGGTCTAATAGAGTTATTTACGTTAAATATTTTTCGAGATAGAGCTTTTTAATAAAGCAAAATTTCTTAAAAATCTACTGAATATTAAAAATATAAATTTGGCAAATGAAAATTTGTCGGAACAACTATAAATCAATTTATTTTAGCAAATTTCATGTAAACTATTACTCCTACGAAGATAGACATCATAAGCTACTTTATAACTTATTAAACTAGCTTTAATTTGAGTGCTAATAGACATCTGTACGTCAAATGGTTTTTGATATATAAATTTTTCAAAATAAATTCACTAACTAATGATCTTTCAGTACGTCCCATACAACATTTTTATGAAATGTTGTTTTTTAAAAAGCTATATCTCGAAAAATATTTAACGTATTGGCGCCATTTTTTATACATAGTTTTCATTAAAGTAATCAAAAATTGGGATGATATAACTGCCTTTTTTCTCCTCTTGGGCTCTTGTACTACAAGTTATTCCTGTTTAAGTCAGCATTCTTATTTATGGTCAGAAAGCTGGATAATTCTTGGGAAACATGCAATTTAACTTACAGCAGAGGAAATGCGATTATTAAAAAAAATTATCGTATTATTATTAGAAACAAAATTGTATTATAAATTTCAAAAAGAAATATAAATATATTGCTTCAATAATTTAAAATTCAATTCAATATTTTACATTCATATTAATATCGATATAAACAATTAGCAAAGATATTAAAGTATTAAGTATTTTTGACGCATATCTCATAAAGTATAAATTTTTCAAGTAATGATTTATTATAATTATTGTTTGAGAGTGTTTTATTTTATTATTAACACACACAATTTTGATCCAAATATACTCTCAACATTTTTAAAATAATTTATGTATTGTTATTTACAACTGTATAAAAATATATACAAGTAAATTTGCTGTAGGTGACATACTGACATGATACAAACATGTGGAGAATCTACCCATTGATAGAACTCCAATAACATTTCTAGAGGAGAAGATCTCGAGGACATCTTCTTTTCAGACGCCTAGAAGGATTATTAGGTAATGAAGGTGAAGGCAATATAGAAACAAGTGGATTTGGGTGGTTGGGAAGTTTATCATGGAAGCATTGGTCTGGCCCAACATTTTTTTTTCAGAAATTCTACAACGTTTCGGCCCTCAGGCCATTTTCAAGGAGACAACCTTAAATACTAATGTCATATTCTTTTAAAACAATTTTTAAAAATAAAAATAAAAATTTGTGACCTTGTTTTCAACAATATAACATTGGCAATTAGCCTTCACAAAAAATATTAAAGAATATGACATCAATATTTAAGGTTGCCTCCTTAAAAATGGCCTGAGAGCCAAAACGTTGGAGAATTTCTGAAAATAAATGTTGAGAGTATATTTGGATCAAAATTGTTTGTGTTAAGTATAATGTTTTTCATTACAGTTCCAATCGATTTGGATCTTTCTAAAAATAATAATGAAGGCATAAGGAACCCGAAAGTTCGATGCCGATACCACCAAACGCTCTCTGCCTACATCCTTCCAGTGATGTGCCCCTCCAAACTCAATTCTACTAAATCAGCTTTAACACAATCCTCCCATCTACGTTTCGGTCTACCCCACGGATGTTTATACGTCGATTCAGTGTTTATTACCATTTTAGGGATCCACTCGTTACTAAGCCCTACAACCTTACACACCCATCTTATACGCCGCAATACTATAACTTATAGAATTATATTTACCGGATGTAGGTCCCTTAATTCTTCTAAATTCTCCCGTTAGTTCATCCTTTTTCGGTCCGAATATTTTGCGTGACACTTTATTTTCGGAAAACTTAAGGCGTTGTTCATCCCTTAGTGGAAGAGGTCAGGCCTCTAATTTTTAAGTTTTTCGATAGAAGGCGCGAGCTAAGCAGTTTAGAAATTGAAGCAATTCCGGCCTTCAACCTAGCTTTTATTTACTCATCAATTTCGTTCTTTCTAGTTACCGAAGAACCTAAATATTTAAACCTATCTACCTGTTCGAACGTATTTCCCCCTATATCTAAATCACCGAAATTGCTTTCGTTTCTATTGCTAACCATATATTTTGTTTTATCCGTATTTATTTCAAGACCTAGTTCCTTACTGGAGTTTATTAAAGTGGATCTTTCTTAAGAGTAAGAAAAAAAAATTACTAATTCTATTAAATGATTTTTTATACACTAAAAATTTAAAAAAAAAATAAACATCATGAGGAATTCAGAAAAGTGAGTTAATAAAATTTTTATCCAGGAAAAATCGATTCATATTCGTTTTTGGGGTCGCCTGGAACCCTCAAATATCATTTTCCATAGAAATTAAAAATTACTAATATTTATGCACAGTGAAGGTTATTATATAAAAACTATTAATATTATTTGTAGCATATATATGATAATATCATAGATAATCAAATTGTCTGGAAAAAAAAAACAACGATTATACACTGAAGTTTATAGTTATCATTTATGTTACTATAGTTACCGCCTTATCACTTCATCTATATATTAATTGATATCAAAGTTTCAATAGTGTTAAATTATTGTATATACATCCTCAAATATAAAAATAGTGAATCATTGCCGGGTCTGCTAAATTTATTATAAATTCATGTTCTCAACTTAAAGTAGACAAAGAACAAAAAAGAAAAAATCAATTTATAAATCATGTTTTGTCGTTGGTAATATAGTCATTGAAAAAAAGAAGAAAAAAAACATTCTCCCTCTGTTGATATATATTTTAACTTCATTACCGATCCGATATAAAGGATTCACTTTCGTAACTGGAAATAATGGATTAATTGGAAGACGATTGAAGGTAGAAAGAGTAATAATGAACATGAATTATTCTCAGGCCAATTTCCGACAGTAATTAGTTCATTAATAAAAAGAAAAAGAGACGATAGCCTCAGTAAAGGGGCAGGGTTCAGTCGAAGATGGCTCCAGAACGGGTGATGGAGAAAGATCTCATGGACGGACTCAGTATATTCTTCGTAAAGTACCTTGGGTTCTGGGGTACCGTGAACACCTACAGGACTTCTGGGAAAGCCAACTTCTTCTTTAAGGTTCAATGGTTCCTCACTTTTCTCTGCATACCCTTTCCCATCTTCCAGTTTATGTCGCCTGCTTACATAAAATTCGATCTAGAAAAAGCCACCATAATCATGTTGAACACATTATCCTTCTTACAGATGACCTTCAAACAGGTAGTTTATTCGATGAATTTGAAAGAACATGCAGCGCTCCTCGAAGTCATGACTAACGATATACTTAGAAGCCTTCCGGAATACAAGAAACCGAACGCGAAAAGAATTTTCAAAAGAATAACCAAAAAGTGCAATTTTTGGTGCTTTATAGCTGTGGTTATTGCTTTTACTGCTGTTTCACTGTGGACGATGAACCCTTGCATCAGCTCCGAGTACATCGCGAACCATGTCGGAAATATGAAGGATGTCACGACCGGACCTAAGAAGATATTAGGTGGATGGTATCCGATACCTTTTACTAGATCTCCCTGGGAAGAGATTGTCTACGTTTACGAGTTCTTATTGTTCTTTTGGGTCGGATATACAGTAATGATATACGAACTTGTGATTACTATGGAAGTGATGACCCTCCATGCACAAGTGTCAGTCCTCAATTACCACGTATCGACTCTCAGCAAGAAAGAGATCGTCCAATACAGCGACAAGAAAGGACTAACCCAGGGAGAAGTCGAAGACCTGTTTTACAAGGAACTTCTAGCTATCATACGTGATCAAGAGATGCTTTTCGGGTACCTTTTCTATCTATATAACTATTATATAATTTTAATTGAAATAAAATAATATCATTGCATATTCTTTAAACTAATCATTTGTTTAAAGGTACGGAGAAAGACTTAAAAACTGTTTTAACGGATACATAACGATGCTTCTTGCAACTGGTGGCCTTCTGCTCATCGCATCCATTTTTCAATTTTTATTTGTAGGTTATTTTCCTTCTATTCTATAAAAAAAAAGTAGTGATCACCATGTAATATTTTATTTTACATTCCCGAAGTTATAAAAAAGGAAAAGATATTTGTAAAAAAGAATCACAGAGAAAATCATAACATATCATCCCTCTATTATATAACAACATTTTTAGTGATCATCATATAATATTTTATTTTAAATTTCCGAAGTAATATAAAAACAAAAGATATTTTTAAAATAAAATCACAGAGGAATTATATCATTTCTCTATTATTTCAAAATGTTTTTAGTGATCACTATATGATATTTTATTTTAAATTAAAAGTAATATAAAAGCAAAAGATATTTTTTAAATAGAATTATAGAGGAATTATATCATCTTTCTATTATGTAAAAATGTTTTTAG
>NW_027109908.1:21412-28967 GCF_000696795.3 Halyomorpha halys
TTGATTGATAATCGTGGAATTGTATGGTAGTAAATTGAAACTAGTGACAGATATCTTATATTATACATATCTTCTTACCTACATGATATTATATTCCATCTGTCACTGTTTTCAATTTATTACCATACAATTCCACGATTATCAATCAATTAAAATTTTGTACTATTCAATTATCAGTTATCAATTTTATATCATTTACGATTTAATTCAATATTTTGTATAATTCTAAATTTGTTTGTGTACTATTCCTTTTCAGTTGTATGTTACTATAAATGTTGTTATCTCTTTTGTTCTATAGCCCTGATGAAGACCTGAAACTCAGGTCGAAACGTCGGCATAAAATAAATTAATATGGTTTTGTTTATTTATGTTGTTCTTTGCTGGCCGCACCCCCCGACAAACTTCTCCAAAAATTAATTTATATTTAGTACAAGATAGATTTTACCGTCAGGGCTTAAATGTCGAGTTCGAAAAATCTTCCTCTAAAGTTCTTGTAATTTTGTTTATTTAAAAAAAATAACCAATTATCAATGTTACTAATAGTAAAAAATGAATAAATTCAGAATATTTAATAATTGTATGAATAGGGAAACGAGAAAAAAAATGAAAAATGAATAAATCCGATTAGAACGGACGACCGACGAACGGTAAAAGCCGAGACGTATTATTGGCAGGGACAAAATTTATATTTGAAATTTCCACCTAGGAAAACCCTAAAATACGAATTTTCATAGAAAATTTTTTTAAAAAAATTTAACTTTTATTTATTTATTTTTTTTCGAAAATCACAAGAACAACAATAACCTTAAAACGAACCCACCAATCTGAACTAAACTTGAGGACATATTTTATATTTATTTTAATCGATTATCGATTAGAATTATTCAAATATTTTTGTATATATAAAGTTCCCGTTACTTTTAAACGTTAACGGTTGATGTTTTCCGTTTAAATAGGTTTTATAACTATTATTTACTTATGAAAATTTGTCATTTGTATGTATTTATTGTATAAATTTAATAATAAAGCGGGTTACGGAAAAAATATATATTTATTTATACAATTTAAATATTATTTTTTAAAAAAATCTTTAACGCCTTTATTAATTTGTACGCCTATGGATATGAATTTTTTTTTTTAATGAATTATGAAGAATATGGTCAGGGGTACGTTCAAATGAAACAAAAATAGTTAACAACTTTTTATTTGCCGACGTTTCACCCCACTTTGTAGAGCTTCGTCAGGACTAAAAAGATACAAAAAAAAAAAAAATAAAAATATATTGACATAGTAAGATAATCAGGTAAAAAAAGGTAAATTAAGATAGGGTTAAAATTATGTATATATAATTGAATAGAAAATTATATAAATATGAACAATAAGAATAAAAAAATAATGCATTTTGCGTTATTTTTATTTATTCTTTTCGTTGCCTATTTTATATTAATACTATTTTTATTTCTTGTTTTCGTTCATTTTTATATAAATTTTTTTTTCACTTATATTTATATGCCTCTGGACATGATTTTTTTCATTAATAAATTCATAAATAATAACAGGGATACGGTCAAAAGAAACAAAAATATTTAAAAACTATTTATTTGCCAACTTTTCTATGTACGCCCCACTTTATAGAGTTTCATCATGGCTAAAAAGACTCAAAAACAAATAAAAATACTTATAATAATTATTAGTTATCCAAAATATTGATAAATATTATTAATGGTTTGTTATAAATTATTTATAATGAAATATATTTAATTAATATATAATCTTTTCACTTTCTTGGTACTGGTAATTATTGTTTAAATAAAATCAAATGTATCCAAGTTAAAGTCTCAAAATATTTTTTTTCTTAAATATATTATTTAATTTTGATTTATATTGTTCCTTTAATATAGTAGGAATAAATAAATTTTATACTTGACCTGAGTGTAAGGAAGGTTATAAATATAACTATATTATATATTATCTATGTTATGTAACCTTCCTTGACAGCACGGTGTAATAGTGTTAAATTGATTATAATTAAAAGTTTTGAAATTAATGAAAGACTGAAAAAAATCGGTAATTATATATAAGCTAAAGATAGCTTTTTAATAAATTAATATGATTATATATAGTTTTATTGTCTCAGAGGATATTTTTGACTAAAATTGATAACCGGGGCAGAATAGCTTGCAAAATGTTTTTCAAATATTTTATTTGATTGTAAATAGGTATTTAAACTATGCTGTTTTACTAATAATAATGTTAATTGTTAAAATTGTATAATAAAAGATGTTTTGTGATAGATTGTCCTTGAAGATGGCCGAATTGGCCGAAACGTTGAACTTCTAAGGAAATAAAGAATATTTTGATACTTTTGTTTGGATACATTTGATTTTATTTAAATAAAACTATATTTGATTTCGTGTTGAATCATTAGAGTTTACAAATGTTAAGATCATATTGGAAATGTTTTCTGATTTGTTTTAATATAAAAACTCTGTTTGCTCTAGGGAGCGAAGGATGCAATAGTTTCCATTAACTATATGTTCTATTTACTGTATGAAGTTGCCGAGTTCATTTTTCTCTGCTTCGCAACCACTATGTTGGAGACTTCGGTGAGTTTATTTGCGATGTATTTATGAATTTATTTGATTAGAACTTATAAAAATATTACCTTTATTTATGTTATTATTAGAGACCGCATTTTTGTGCAGTCAAAAGCTCAAAATGTGCAAAATCGTGCGGTAAAAACTCAAAATATGTATAACAATAACAAAGGCTTCGCGAACCCGAAGGTTCGATGCAAATTCTACCAATAATTCTTTAGGTACATGTTTCCAATGACGCCCCTCCAAACCCAAATCTACTCAATCAGTCTTATGTAATCCTCCCATCTACGTTTTGGTCTACCTCTCGGACGTTCACCCATCGGTTTAGTGTTAATTAATATTTCATGAAATAAAAAATAGTTTATTATTCTGGGAGTAGGTCTCATTAGAACAATTATAAGGTAATTGTAATATTACTGTAACATATTGTACGCATTGGCCAAAAACATTGTGGCCACACTTAATTATATTTTATTAAAATTAAATATAAATAATTTTAGATACAGAGAAAAAAAAATTGAGAAAACTAACTGATTAAATACATAAAAAAACAAAACAAAAAGGTAGTTATAAATTATCTATTCAGTTATAATATTGGATTAGATTGTATGATTAGATGAAGTAAGAGGTAGTTAAATAGAAGGGTTTTAAACGAGGAAAGGGTTGGTACATGACGTATGTTAGAGCGGATGGAGTGATATGCAGCTCACGTAAAAAATGATTTATCAAACGCAGCAGTTCGGTAGTATATATCAAATAAACGGGACCTGGTAGTACTGGATTTGACTGAGAATTTGAATTGAAGTTTTTCTAGGATATAGGAGAGGCGTTGAGTACTAATTGCATGGAGTAAATAGGAAGCTAGGAAATTCTGGCATCGGAAGGATGGATAGAGCCACTCAGCTCGACCTAATACTGTGTTATGTATCTCTGGTAATCCTGAAAATAAATCCTACTGCGCAATTCATTGGACGTTTAAGTTTAGATTCGAGATTACCCGGGAGTCCACCATAGGCCAGGCAGCCATAGTCAACATCGGGGAAAATAAGAGTTGACGGGTTTTAGGGAACCGATCGTTACTAAGCCCGAGAAGATGGTTGGGAATGCGGTAAAAGTAAAACACAAATAAGTTGGTGTAACCTATTTAATTGTGCCAACGTTTTGGCTAGAGTTTCTAGCCTTCTTCAGGGCTAAGAACAGAACATGATAACAACCACAGTAAGTATAGAAAATAAAGAAGAAAGTATAAATAGAATAACATAAAATGAATAATTTTACAAAATATAATTAATAAAATTAAGTGATGAGAGAAGCGGGAAATAAAATGTATACATAGATAATTGAAAAAGTGGGTAAAATAACATAATTAAGGAAATGAAATAAAAATGAAGTTATATAATGCAAAGAAGTATGAACATACTAGTTATTAATAATTTAAAAATTGAAATGCGGAAAAAAAAAAACGAACCTGTTAGCTTGAACTTGGTTCGTTTTATTCTCTTTTTTTTCCCTTTCCCCTTTCTTTATTTTAGCACCCCTTCTTTTCTCCACTTTTCTCCATTTTCCTTACCCGCGTTATAAGTTATGTTCACTATATTATTATTGGTGTTTTCAAAAATATATATTTTTTTCATTTCTTATGGTATACTTTACTTATATTTTGCCTCTTTATCAATTATTATTGTTACATATATTTTCTTCCTCTCAATTTTCTTTTTCTTTCCACATTTCAATTATTTTTTTTTAATTTTTAATAATTTATTTATTGATATTTACAACTGTACATATATACACATCAAGTAAATTTGCTGTAAGTGATATTATGGCATGATAAAAACATGTGGAGAATCTACCCATTGATAGAACTCCAAAAACATTTCTAAAGGAGAAGATCTCGAGGCCATCTTCTTTTCAGACGTCTAGGAGGATTAGAATTATATATATTATATACTATTTTTTTCTTCTATTTATCTCTTTTGTTAAACTTTACTTATATTTTGTATCTTTATCAGTTATTATTGTTACATATATTTTTTTCCTCTCAATTTTCTTTTTCTTTCTACATTTCAATTTTTAAGTTATTAATAACTAATATGTTCATACTTCTTTGCATTATATAACTTCATTTTTATTTCATTTCCTTAATTATGTTATTTTACCCACTTAAAATTACATATCATACATTCTAATTCCCGCTTCTCTCATCACTTCATTTTATTAATTATATTTTGTAAAATTATTCATTTTATGTTATTCTGTTTATACTTTCTTTTTTATCATCTATATTTACTGTGGTTGTTATCTTGTTCTGTTCTTAGCCCTGAAAAAGGCTAGAAACTCTAGCCGAAACGTTGGCATAATTAAATAGGTTACATCAACTTATTTGTGTTTCAATTTGACCGCACCCCCAACCATCTTCTCCTCGTACGTCATTCACGGTCAACTATCTCTCATAATTAAGCCTTACAACCTTACACGCTCATCTTATTCACCACAATGCTAAAATCTGGATTATATTTTCCTGGTACAGTTCCCTCAATTCAGCGTTGTGTAACCTACTAAATTTTCTGGTTAGGTTATCCTTCTTAGGTTCTAATAATTTATTTTCAAAAACCTTAAAGCGCTGCTCTTCCCCTTGTGTAAGTGGCCAGTTTGGCATCCGTAACTAGTGGGAAGGACAATAATTTTGTAAATTGTAACTTTTATGTTTTTAAACAGAATGGGCGAGCTATGTAATTTCAAAATTGAAAAATAACCAGCACAAAAGAAAAAATAACTCATACTAAAAGAGAATTGGCAAAAATAAATTAAAATAATAAATAAGAAAAGAAACATAGGAGAAGTTTGTCGGGGGGTGCGGTCAGCAAAGAACAACATAAATAAACAAAACCATATTTATTTATTTTATGCCGACGTTTCGACCTGAGTTTCAGGTCTTCATCAGGGCTATAGAACAAAAGAGGTAACAACAACATTTATAGTAACATACAACTGAAAAGGAATAGTACACAAACAAATTTAGAATTATACAAAATATTGAATTAAATCATAAATGATAAAAAATTGATAACTGATAATTGAATAGTACAAAATTTTAATTGATTTATAATCGTGGAATTGTATGGTAGTAAATTGAAAACAGTGACAGATATCTTATATTATACATATCTTCTTACCTACATGATATTATATTTCATCTGCCACTGTTTTCAATTTATTACCATACAATTCCACGATTATCAATCAATTAAAATTTTGTACTATTCAATTATCAGTTATCAAATTTTTATCATTTATGATTTAATTTAATATTTTGTATAATTCTAAATTTGTTTGTATACTATTCCTTTTCAATTGTATGTTACTCTAAATGTTGTTGTTATCTCTTTTGTTCTATAGCCCTGATGAAGACCTGAAACTCAGGTCGAAACGTCGGCATAAAATAAATAAATATGGTTTTGTTTATTTATGTTGTTCTTTGCTGACCGCACCCCCCGACAAACTTCTGCAATCATTAATCTACGGTCAACTATCTACACCTCATTAAGAAAAGAAACAATTTTAAGAATGTGTTAATCAAAAAATAAGTTACTTCTCTTTAAAATAAGTTCCTTTTGCTATTTTCCAGAGCACAAACATCGCATTTTCCATCTACAACTCGGAATGGTTCACCTCAGACAAGAGATCGAGGGACACGATTCAGATGATAATGATCCGTTCTCGAAAGCCCATGTCCCTCATTGCGGTGAAGATGTACCCAGTCAACGTAGAGACACTAATGAGTGTAAGTCATATATCTCATTGTTTCACATGAAATGCCAATTTTTCAGTATAATAATCATAATTTCACTTAACCTATATATGAGCCGTTCAGTTGACAAGATTATTTCATAAAATAGGGCCGTCCGTTGCTCAGGTGGATAGGCGCAAGTCTATCAATCTGAGATCTGCGGGCGGCGCCGGCTCGAATCCGGCCTGAGGTGTTGACTTTTTTCATTAAGTGGCGGGTCCCACAAAATGAAAAACTTGACCCTCCACCATAGGACTTCAATTGGAATCTTGGGCTGACGAAAAAAAACTAAACAAACTTCATAAAATCATTCTTTATAAATATACTATTTCAATAATGCAGAATGTAAATTTAGAAAATTTACTACGAGAAATAATGTTAAAAGTACTTTTTCAAAAAAATTTTAAATTGGAGACATTGATATCTATTAAAATAAATTGATTTCTAGTTGTTTGAATCAAATTCTCTTAAGAAACATTCTACTACATATTAAAATACCATAAGAACTACTTCTCATACGGAGAGAAACGTCATAAATTACTTTATAGTAAATTCGAGCAGCTCTAATCTGTCTGCTGGCATACATCTTTAGTCAAATGGTTCCTGAGATATAGCTTTTCATAAATCAAATATTTCGTCCAAACAACTAGAAATCGACATCACATAAATTTATTTTAGTAAGTACTATGAAAAATACTGCTCCAACGAAGATAAATGTCATAAACTACTTTATAATACATTAAACTAGCTTTCATTTGGGTGCTAATAGACATCTGTATGTCAAATGATTCCTGACATATTAATTTCCCAAAATAACTAAAACTAACAAATTTTGAAAAATACATAACAATGAATTGAAAATAAAAAATATATGAGGAAAAGTGTGGAGTCAGACAACTCAAATAAGTTGAAAAACTTGTTAATAGTTCCAACGTTTCGGCCAGAATTTCCAGACTTCGTCAGGGCTACTTAATCGGAGATCTAAGTGAGCTCAGCGGCACGTGCGGTAAGTCTCAGTTAAAAAAAAAAGTTTTATTATTTCATCCTCAGATATAATGTTTTATAAATCCAAATTTTTGTCTAAAGAACAAGAAATCAACATTTTGTCGAATATCTTGAAACTATTACTCCTACGAAGATAAACATCATAAACTACTTTTTATTA
>NW_027109908.1:29017-29486 GCF_000696795.3 Halyomorpha halys
ATCAACATTTTGTCGAATATCTTGAAACTATTACTCCTACGAAGATAAACATCATAAACTACTTTTTATTACGTTAAATTAGCTTTAATCTGAGTGCTAATAGACATTTGTACATGTAATGGTTCCTGACATATTAATTTCCCAAAATATATATAAAATTACAAATTTTGAAAAATACATAACAATGAATTGAAAATAAAAAATATATGAGGAAAAGAAAAGTGTGGAGTCAGACAACTCAAATAAGTTGAAAAACTTTTTAATAGTGCCAACGTTTCGGCCAGAATTTCCAGAGTTCGTCAGGGCTACTTAATCGGAGATCTAAGTGAGCTCAGCGGCACGTGCGGTAAGTCTCAGTTAAAAAAAAATGTTTAATTATTTCATCCTCAGATATAATGTCTCATAAATCTAAATTTTTGTCTAAAGAACAAGAAATCAACATTTTGTCGAATATCTTGAAACTATTACT
>NW_027109908.1:29536-30537 GCF_000696795.3 Halyomorpha halys
CTACGAAGATAAACATCATAAACTACTTTTTATTACGTTAAATTAGCTTTAATCTGAGTACTGATAGACGTTTGTACATCTAATGGTTCCTGACATATTAATTTCCCAAAATATATTCACTAGCTACTGATTTTCCAATACATTTTGTTATGAAATGTTCTCTTTTAGGCCTGATATTCAAGCAAATCTGCTCTTCTTTTATGAGCTTTTCAAGTTTTGTTAGTAGTTTTAAAGATATAGAGCTCGGAATGAAATTTTTTTTAAGTTTTAAAACAGCCACCATTTTTGCAGGTAATGTGAACTGACTGTTTACTCATTTGTTTATTGGCAATGCAATAAAGATTCAAAAAACTGTTATCAAAGTTTTCATTAGGTAATATCGATTTCTTTGCACCAGCTCTTGTACTAAATGAAGTGTTCTCACAGACTTTCCTAAAACTATTAGAGTTGTTAGAAATTAACTACAGTCTACAATACCTCGAAAAACAAAATTAAAAAAAAACTGTTCAATAAATTATTTTTGTATTTAGTCATACTTCATTACTCCTAAAACTGCCATTTAAATGTTTTGTTTTTTAATTTTAACTTTTTTAATTTCAGGTATTCCAGTTTGCATATTCAGCGTCTGCATTGATATCAAGAATGGTTGAATGAGGAACTCACAAGAGCTACTTCTACGAAATTAAAACGCGTTCATAGTGGATATACTAAAACTTGTTACAGAACTAAAATAACATGTTATATATGTATATTTAAAAGTTTTATAGAACACTAATTTATAAAACAATATATAAAATGTTTTATAATCATTTATTTATTTTTAAAAACCAAACTCTCACTAGCAAAATTATTATTTCCTACTTGATTTATTTTTAAGATGTAAATATTTACTTCTTGAAGAAGTTTGTCGGGGGTGCGGTCAGCAAAGAACAACATAAATAAACAAAACCATATTTATTTATTTTATGCCGACGTTTCGACCTGAGTTTCAGGTCTTCATC
>NW_027109908.1:33182-34031 GCF_000696795.3 Halyomorpha halys
TGGTTTTGTTTATTTATGTTGTTCTTTGCTGACCGCACCCCCGACAAACTTCTTCAAGCATTAATCTACGGTCAACTATCTACACCTCAATATAAATATTTACTTGTTGAATGTGAACTTGAACATATCACCACCTTGTACAAGGGTTGTTTAAAATACATTACTGTGTTACAAAACACTGAATCCTATAACCCTTCATTATTGTAATGTTACAGATTTATATTTATTTTAATTTAAGGGTCCCTTAAATTCCCTTCCATAAAGAACACTAGTTAAGAAAAAGAAGAAGATAAAGGTTCAAAGTTAAATTTTAAAGCCATTTTGTTTTTAATTTTATTTTCCATACTGCTGAGAGCTGTTCCAGAATATTTGAATTTAGTTAAATTATGAATGATTTATAAATGTTTGAAGTTCAATTTTGTTGGGGCGAGGGGTGTTTCGTATGTGAAAACCGACCTCTTCCCCAGAGGGAAATGTTCACTGGTTCGAGATAAAATAAAACAGAAAAAAAATAATGGAGGACCTGAAATAAATATCACATAAAAAAAAATAATTGAGAAAATGAAATAATAAAAAAATAACTTTCCAAGTGATACAAAAATTTAAATTAATTAAAATATAAACAAAAAAATGAACTGTAATGTTGTTACAAAAAAAAAAGATAGTGTATCGTGGAGTAAAAGTGATAAACATATTTTGATACATATAAACAAAAAAATCTATTTACACTGGAAATAATAAGTTAATTAAAGCAAAAAACCAAACTCTCACTAGCAAAATTATTATTTCCTACTTGATTTATTTTTAAGATGTAAATATTTACTTCTTGAAGAAGTTTGTCGGGGGTGC
>NW_027109908.1:34781-56960 GCF_000696795.3 Halyomorpha halys
TATTTTTAAAGATACCTTATATAAAGCTCAAAAAAAGATTTTTTTTATTTTTAATCACTTTTCCAGTTGACTTTGCAAACCTTTTTTTTTTTTTTTTAAACTCCTATTTACTGTTTAGTTGGAAAAAATATTTCACTGAGGTTAGCTCTCTATGTATAAGAGTGTCACGGTTTTATACTGATCTTCTTTCAAGTACAGTTCAGAATGAAGAGTTATTAAACATCAAGACAAGATTAATGGCAGTCTACTCCATGTTTTTTTGAGGTATTAAATATGTTTTAATTTGTATACCTTCACCCACCAAGCGGAGACTCAATTCTCCACTGGTCTTTCTCAATTGTTTTGGAGTCTACTGCAAATTTCCTGAGGCACTTGACTTAGGTTGGTTTCTGGTACTTTCATCCACTAGGCAGGGGTTCAATCACCTACTGGCTCACCGCCACTGTTGAGCCTCTGAATATTTCGAGGTAGATTATTGTGAGGGGCTATCACCAACCACATCGTAGCCAAGCCATTCCACCAGAGGGTTAATTTTTTTTTTGTCTCTGTTTATTCTACAATATTAAGGTTAAGATGTTTTATATTTAAGCTTTTTAATTTTATTTATTTTCTTCTTGCTTTGTTTGTTTTTATTTCTTTAATTAGAGAAATAACTCTTTTGGTTTGTATATTATATATTATATATGTATATTTATATTACACATTTTTTTTTTTTTTTGTAATGACAGGAGGGTACACTTTATTTTATTTTATTTCTTTATATTGAATATTATTAAATTTTTGAATCAACTGGAAAACATATTTTCTTTTATTATTTTATGTTCTTTATTACTTTGGTTCTTTGGTAAGGGGGTTCACTTTCCAGTCCTCCCTCTACTGTCAAAATCGAACCAGCAATTGGGTTTTTTTTTTACTCTGGGAAGAGGTTTGTATATTTTTAAATACAAAAAGCCCCTTACCCCAACAATACAAAAAATTAAATAGAATAAAAAATATATTTATTTATAAATCTTCCTCATTGATTCTGAAATGATTTTATAGTTACAGCTTGTGCCTAAAAATATAAATAAATAGTATAAAAATTCATTCAGTCATAGGACGAAGTGAGTGTTGAGATACCAACTTAGCAGTGGTTCATTGAATAATGTTTGCAGGTTTGGATCACTAGATTCTGTTGCCAATTCATGAGCCATCTTGCCTTCATTATTTTCAATAAAGGGGTTCGCTCCATATTGGAGGAGAGTACTAGTGGCGTTGAAGTGGCCCCTGATCACCGCAACGTGAAGAGGAGTATTACCATCAGAATTTTTTACATTGATATTTCCACCACAGCGTAAAATTGTGAGAACCATGGGTGCAACATTTTTTGCATAATAAGCTGCATAATGAAATGGTGTATTTTGCTTATTTTCTTCATTAGCAACTTGTATATCGACACCCTTGATACACAGATCAGCGACAGTTCCATAGTGGCCTCTCTTTACTCCGAGAAACATTTTTTTCTCATCTCTATTTAGTTTCCTAACTTTTTTGTACCATTTCAAACGATTTTCCTGAAAAAAATATTTAATCCAATTACTTTCAGAATCCATAGCCAATTGATAAGGTGTTTTCATGTCCGTATTATAAATGAAGGGATTGGCTTCATTGTACAAGAGAGAACTACAGATGTGAAACTGATTGTTATCGACAGCAAGGTGTAGAGGAGTGTTACCGTCACCATCCATGGCATTAATGTTTACACCACATCCCATCACTGTCAGCATTGTAAATACACATCCGTTTTTTGCAGCAAGATGTAGGGGTGTTTGATAATTATTATTGATGTCTGCAATGTTCATGTTTACACCTTGAGCACATAAATCAGCTAACGATTTGTAATCACCATCCGTGACATAGTTGAAGATTAATCTATCCTGTTCTGTCAGTGTTCTGGTTTCAACAAACCTGAAAGAAAAAATCAAGTGGTTAGAAAGTAAAAAAATTAACTAAATTAAGAACTTATGATAAAAAATAAAACCTTTTTAGTTTACATAGAAATTAAATTGATTTTAATGTATTGCTATTCATTTATGCTTGTAATCAGGGGGGGGGAGGAGAGGGAGAGGAGGGTGAGAGAGAAATTAAAAAATATCAATTATTGCCATTTAAAGACACTGGAAGTTAAAAATGAAAAATGAAGATTAAGAAATGTATAGAAAAAATGAATTAATATCAGTAATATAAAGAAAATATGCAATTTTAATCAATTATTTAACAAATTTATTTCTAATTTACCTGCTATATTTATGTTTCGTGTGAAGAAATGTGCCTGGATACATTATGGAGGTTTCCATGTTTCTAAAGATTATAAATATACTCTAGTTATAATTAATATAATTTATTAACATAAGAATAATGTAATATAAGTGGTAATGATAGTAATCATCTTAATCATAAATGTACTTACGTTTTGGTATCATTACATTCGCAATGACACAGTTGGTCGCAGTTGGAACCATAATACCCCACTGGACATACCTGTTGATCACAATGTTTTCCGGTCCAAGATTCCGGACAATTACATTCACCAGTTACATGATTGCAGTTTGCTCCATTACAATCACATGTTTGCAAGCAGTTCTCACCAAAACTCCCAGCTGGACATTTCTCCTGGCACTATCATAAGAATAAGTTATTTGATTTTATTTTTTAACAATTATTTTTCAACTATAATATTGTTTTTAAATTAACCCTGAACTATTTTAACTTGAACATTTATTTTTTTTTATTTATTAACAATTCAAATGGAAACTTGAGTGTGTTGGGCATGAGTTGATTAACAGCAAAAACTTTTTTAAAAAAAATTGGTTTGAAAAAGTGAGTTTGAGTGAAAATCTTCTAGATTGCTAAAAAATCTTATTGAATAAAATATATGAAAACGTAAGTGAATTTGAAATAATCTTTTCATACTTTGTTTTATTTAATTTGAAGGAGATGGTCAGGGCTGTGTTTAAGAAGAAAAAATATATTGTAGGAAGATAGTCCTGGTGGCAGTCAAAATATTAAAATAAAAAAAATATTTAATAGTAACCAATGGTCCACTTTGCTGGGCTTTGTCAGGGCTAAATGAAAACGAGATACAAATATTGTAAGATGGGATAAGAAAATTAGAATACGTATACAAAGGGAGTAGAAAATTATCAAAATTTTTTAAAAGAAAGAGACAAATTAAGTTTAGAAAATAGAAATATGGATGAATAGGAATTTATATAAAATAAACTTTAAAAAAATGTATACAAAACTAAGTACCTTTTATGTTATATCAATATAATTTTCATCACATATTAATTTAATATTTGCCATCTAAAAAAAATAACTGTAAAAGTATAGTTTGTCTCAATGGTGTAAGATATGCATCCTTTACATTCTGTATGGGAGTGAAGCTGGGTGACATCCCCTCCTGTTTATTTTGTGTAGACCAGGTATGGAAAATATGCAAAAGGAGAATCACTAGAGCAGCTTTAATGCTGGAACCTACTCCCACTCATGGTCCAAAGTGTAGCAGGCAGCGAGCAAGAAGTGCCGCCGCAACCCGATAGGGCTCAGCACTACAAGTGTCTAAGAAGCTAAGCAATTGTATATAATGTTATTATTATAAAAATACGATATCTTTTACAAATGTATAATTTATAAAATATATGTTAATATGTAATATAAAACAAAAAGAGATTGAGCAAAAAGAGTCTACAGAACTATCTCAAGTAGAGTTAAAAGAGTGAATCCTCAGTGATAACCGATCACATGAGGCCTTCAATTGCCACCGGGATTGATCCATTGAATCAAGCCTTTATCTAGGTCTAGTCATAGCACTGGTGGCGTACACTCTACTTGAGATAGAGAAGTTCATTGCCAATCTATTCTCACAAGAGTAGTTTTTTAGTATGCTCACCCTAGACGATGGCCTATCTCCTCTCTTTTTCTCCAGCAATCAATAGCAAATAGAACAAGAGATATTGAACCGAATAAGAAAAGCTAATGATGTATTCTTCCATATATCTTCAGCACTGATAGGTAAACAAGAAGCAAGAAAAGAGACTAAGTTACGCCTGTTAAAGTCTGTATTCTTGCCTATTCTCCTTTATGGGTCAAAAAGTTGGATTGTTCTTAAGAAATATGCTAGCCAACTTATGGCAGCGGAAATAAGATTCATGGTACAATAAAAACCAGAAGGAACGGCATTAAAGATACATTAGGAGTGAAATCTGTAATTGAAGTTCTCAAGGAAGACCAGCTGAAATAGTATGACCATGGTCATAGGATGGGAGACTATCAGCAGACCCACTGGTTAATGGAAGCAAGTCCTATAGGAAAGTGTTCTGTTGGTAAGCCAAGTCTTACCTATGGTGACTACATAAACTGGTTCAGAAAGGAATTCGGTTGCTCATTGGATCAGCTTTGAAGAATGGTTCTGGACAGAGACACATACAAGAGTTGGACTGAGGCTACTCCACTCCTGAAATCACTAAAGAGCTAGAGATAGAAAGAAAAAATAGAAAATATTTTGTCAAGAACTCCTGGCTATTAGTTTAGCTTGTTATTATTTAAGTATGGCACGGTCACCCTTGGTCATCAGCTTATCAGTTATCAGCTCAAGCTTGGTCACTTACAGCTCTCGTCTATTTAAATACATATAGTTGAAATTCCAGGGGACAACATGTGATTAAAAAATATGATAATGGACCTTAGTGATTTTATGTCCAGCAAAAGTTGTAAAGTGGAACCTAGTTCTTAAGTAGTAAGTGCGTGCCCTTTATTATAGAGATCCACAAGGCTATGTTCTAGACCACTTACTACTCCCCTTCCTCTCTATCCCCATCACAGTAAAGCCCTTTAGTAAAGCTCACTTACTTCCACAGGAAGCCTTTATACATTCTGGATGAGACAGATAACTGCAGGAAAATCTTTTCCTCTTTCAACAACTTTTGATGATAAAGGGACTGCTCAGCAAAACAGAAGTTGGTATCACCTGGAATTTACCTCTTCAACCTCATCTTACCTTAGTAACTCTATTTGATTTATATTTTATGTGCATCCCAAATGTAATTGTTTTCATGGTATACTATTTTTTAATGATATAGAATTAATTATCTATTTAATTATTTGTACAGATTTTATTTTGTTTAATAAAGATGTTATTTTTTTCTTCTTTTGTGTCACTCTGTAGAGCCTTATAAGCTTAAGGGAGCAGTTTTTTATTTATTTTTATCTCTCTTCTTGCACAAACTGTCAATGTAATTCAGGCACAACATCCTTGGTCTGCCTGGATCTTCTACCATCAAGGACATAGTCCAGGGTCTTTCGTGGGTTTCCTCCTTTCTGGCGAGTCTCTAGGACCTCTTTCATTGATAGAGCTCCAAGTTCTTCCTTGATTCTGTTATTGCAGATACAGTCCCTCCTGGTTCTGCTCACAATTCTTCTGAGGAACTTCATTTCTGCTGCTGTCTACTCTCCTGTATATCTGTTGATCCAGCTATCAGCTTCATATATTCTCATTTCCATATTTCTTCAAGTCAAGGGCAGTTATATCTATTGTTTCCTTCCATTGTTTTACTATTTACTATGTGCTTTACTTTGTCATTTAATTCAAATCATCACTTTCCAGTGAACAACTGTTCAAAGAATATACTTAAGACTATATATGGTGTAAAAATAAATGGAAATTAAATATTACTAACCTTATTGAAAGTTTTGCAAATTTCCAACAAAATTGGAAGGAAGATTAAAAAAAAAAAGTATATTTCTGTAATTAAATTTAAATTTAACTGCAGCTACCTTTTCTCCCCTGTAGCCAGGAAAGCAGGCACACGATCCATAAACATTGTCACACGTGGCATTATTATGACAGTTGCAGGGGTTTTTGCAGTTCTCTCCGTACCATCCAGTTTTACATGGATTCTCACAGTTTAATCCCTGTCAAATAAAATTAATAAGAATTAGGAAAAAGTTTTGAAATTGTAAACTTTATGAGATACTTTACCATATTTCCTGGACTTTTTCACAAGTTTATATTGCGCATAACAACTTACAGTGTATCCTTGAGGACAGGAGCATGCTCCAGTAACCGGATCACAGCTGATGCTATTCGGGCAATGACACTCTAATGCACATTGTTCACCATAGTAACCAACTTGGCAGGGCATCTCACATCTGGAAGTATATACAGTGTGTATATTCCGTGGTGGTTTTATTGTGAAAAAAAAAAATCCTTCCATTTCCAACGTTTTGGAACTTTTCCCCAATCTTGAGGATGATCCATCTTTCTATTAGTTACATAGTCTTTTATATTCATACTAAATAATTTGTCATAAATTAGTTGTTATTTAATGTTTAATACTTTTATAATTCCGTTTCACTATCACACTCACTGCCACTGGAGTGTGATAGTGAAAATAAATTATTAAAGTAGTAATATACATTAAAAAACAATCAATTTATGGACAAAGTATTTAATATAGGTATTGTTAAAGACACCTCAAATGAACAAAGTCTTTTTGAAGGAAAGCTTTAAATAATAAACAAAACGATAGAAAACATAAATCTTTATCCACAATAAACTTTTGAATGAGTGGACCAATTTTTTTCAAAATGATATCTTTCACCAAGGGAAGGTTTAAAAAATAATGAAATGCAAATGCCAAATTTTCATGCCTTTCTCTAAAGTATCTTTAATTTTATTTATTTTCTATAATTAACTATCTCATATTTTTAGTAGCAATGCAGAATAGATAAATATAAACTATGAAATAATTAGATAGTTAACTAAAGGATAAAATAATTGTTTTATAAATTTTTTGCCTTTTGTCATAACTACTATGGAAACACAGAGAAGTAAGAGTATTTTTTTTACTTAACCTACTCGAAGCAGGGTGGTAAGTGAAGTGCACACTGGTCTAGATTTATCAGCTTGAATTAGCAAGAAGACAAATTTTTGTAAAGAACAAATAATCATCATCATATGGGTCGTTTATTTCCAAAAAATACCCTAACGATGTGATATGAAATAACTCAGGGTGGTTTTTGGAAATAAATTCTTGTTTACTCTTTTACAATTTACCTTATGGTAAATGGTAGTTAAATAATGTTTAGAAATAAATAATGAAAATTATCTAATATATAAAAATGAATTTTTGTTGGTTTGTACTTTGTGCACTACCATTCATCCAGCTTTTGGCTAAATGTTCAGGATTATCTTGGGAAGAATATATGCTGGCTCGATTTTTCGTTAAAAAAAATATTAACAAAAATTAAACATTTTTGGGGTGTAGTTCAAAAAGTATACATTTTTTTTCATGGTGATTATATGCCAATATATTTGTCTCTTTCTGAAGAATAATAAAAAAATATTACTGATTCTACTGAATGATTTTTTATTTACTGAAAATTTAAAAAATCAAAATGAGGATTTCAGTAAAGTAGGTCAACAAATTTTTTTTAGGAAAAAGCAAATCATATTCTTTTCTAGCATTGTCTGAATCCCTAAAATATCATTTTTCAAAGAAATTGAAATTTTTTTTTTTATTCCGGTGACCATTGTCTGTATAATAGTTCATAACTCCTCTGTATTTTACCCGATTCCTGTGTTGATTGATATAACCATTAAAAAGCTGCAAAGCTGAAGCTTAAAAGTCCCCTCTTTTAACCTACATTATCAAAATTTAATGCCCTTATGAAGTCAAAATATTAGTTTCAAATAAAGACAATATTTTCAAACTTTTTATTTTATATTTCCAGTTCTAATTTGTTTAATAGATCCAGTTTGTGCCCTTCGGTGCAGTTCATAAAACCCTAAACCACTAAAAGTTTTTTTTTCTGTGACCATTGTACATATAATCATAACTTCTCTGCATTTTATCCAATGCCTATATTAATACAGCCATTTGAAAGTTGAATATCCTCTCTTTTAATCCACATCACAGCATTGCTAGTAATAGTATTTAAATAGATAAAATAAATTTATAGAACTATAACCACTCTTATATTATGGTAACTTACAAGGCGCCTGTGTAACCAGGTCGACATATGCATTGTCCTGTCTCGGGATGACATCTGGCCTCGTTTCTGCATAAGCAATCATTTAAACATCCATTTCCATATTTTCCTTCAGGACAATGCGCTTCGCATATTTCTCCAATCCGACCAGGAGGACACATGCACTGTCCTGAGAATGGATCACAACTACCATCATTGCATATGCAATTTTGTCTGCATCCCATTCCCCAGCTTCCCCTAGGGCAGACTATAAGAAAAGACATAGAGGGGTAAGAATAAGTACTATTTTGTCGACGAATCACTTAAAAAAATATACTTATTTGTTTGTTTCAGTCATTATTTTAAAAACAAATTTCTCATTTACTACTTTTAATATATTTATTAATTAATTGTTTGAGAGTGGTTAATATTTATAATAACATCAACTACAAATTATCCAATATCATCAACTACAAATTATCAAATAACAATTTATTTTAATCCTCCAATTTCTTTAGAGCACTTTCAAGGAAACAACCTAAAAAATGGGTGTGTGCATAAATATCTATATAATAAAAATATAATAATTATGTTTTTAAATTATAAGCAATAAATATACGTTAATTAAATAAATAAATATATGTTAATTAAATTGTAAATAAATTAATCTCTGTAATAGGTGATAACAGAGTCCTAACCTGTTATCACCTAAATATAAAAAGGAAAAAAATTAAAGAGTAGTTTTTGTATCGAGAATGTTTTTTAAATGAATAGCCATTTTATAGAATTTAAATGAAACTGTTATGATATTAATTTGAAATTTGTTTTTGTTTTGAAGATTATATGACTTGAACAAGTAGCCTACAAATGAAAGCAATTTTTTTCAATGAATTGTGACTATTTAAATAATTGAGGTATGTTAATTGTTTTGTAATTGTAATAAAAATGATAGTATTATGTGAGGAAGTAATATAGTAATGAAATGAAAACAATTTTTAGGTTGTCCCCTTAATAATGGCTTAAGGGACGAAACATTGGAGGACTAAAATAAACTGTTGAGAGTAAATTGGATCATTGAAAAGGTGTTATTATTAATTAATTCTTCTTTATTCACTTATAATTGATATTTTTGGAGATGATAATATAGTTTATATTTCATTTAGTAATTTATATTCAGTTTAATTATTTTCACCTTCGTTGCAGTTCTGCCCAGTATAACCCACCTCACATTCACATATTTCAGGAGCAATACATGATCCATTTCCACATCCATTTGAACATATAGGCACACAATTACGTCCAAATACCATGTACCCCTTACAGCATTCATCAACATTTCTTACCTCTGTCACAACCTAAGATAAAAACAATTTATTAATAGAAGTTAATTTAATGCAATTGAACGCTTATCTTATACTTTCCGCTGATACATTAATTCAATATTATGTTGAGATATTTTTATATCCATGGGAGTACTATAAATATCAAAAGAAATAATTTGTAGCCATAGGCAAAATATGAACACTTAAATATATATGTAAGGTGAAAAAAGGAGAATATGATAGACAATTTGGACATTATACCACTAAATATTCTACCTCTGTTTTGCTAAGTAGGTGTAATAATTATATTGTATAGTAAGTGGGTATTTATATTTTTAAGAAAATAAAAATAGAAATGTTAAATTATTTATTAATCATAATATTATATCATTATTTCAAGATTAAAAGTTAAAAACATCTTGACTAGTCCCAATAATACTGGACCATATTAAGTAAGCGAACAAAATAATGTTAAAACACTTATTTATTTGAATGGTTTTTATCTTTTAATAATTACAAATTAAACTAATTGTTTGTATGCAATTGTAGTTATGTTTGTTTCCTGTAAAAATAAATATCCTGGAAGGGCCCCCATAATGTAGACACTGCTAGCGCCTCTTGTGGCCAGTAGTAGAACCTTCCTTCCCCAAGGGGAGAAGAGACTAAGGGATCAGAGAGCTATTTTCTCTATGCAAATCATTTTCTTTTTCTTTATTGAAAATAAACCTCTACATTTGAATAGTCCATTTATGAAGTGGCTCCCTAGCAATAGAGAAGGAGGAGAAAGAATCAAGGTAGTAATTTTTTATCTAATTTATTTCTCTTCTTCAACATTCATCATCATTACCATCAGCAGCTGCAATTTCAATAGGCCAAATCAATCAAAATTCATTTTCCTAGTTTAACCAGAAATGTCTTCTTTAGGCCAACCCCTAAAACCATGTTGTAAATTATTCAATAGATTTTTTTCTTTTATTGTGAATTGAATTATGTGGGTGAATTGAATAATTGTGAAAAGGCAAAATTGGAGGAGCAGAAATGAGAAAGAAAAATAGGAATGAATGAAGCATTTGTATTTGTTGTACAGACCGAAACGGATTGTAAAAGGAAACTGTAGGGGTGAAAAAAATTGTTTATTATATCCTATTATTGTATCTCTTTTTTTTTTATGATTTTACCATGTATGTGTAATTTATATATGTCCGATTACGGATTGATAAGTATGCTGTGTGAGATAGCAACCTAATGTATTTAGGCAGCATAGATAAATAAATAAAGTATTTCTCTCTCTATAAATTTTCCTTGCAATTAATTATCAAATAAAGTTCCCTAAAATTAACCCAACCAGCATTCCAAAGTGAAGTAACGCTTGGCCATATAAATAAATAATATGTTTGAATCCAATTAAAATTGATTTAAGTACTTTAAACATTAAATTTTTATGTAACTGAATGTTTTTTTTTTTTAATATTTTCACCATGGTCAAAGTTTTCATTTTGTGGGACTGCCACTCAATGAAAAAAGTCAACACCTCAGACCGGCACTGCCAATAGATCTCAGAATGGTAGGACTGCGCCCAACCACTGAACTATGGATGGTCCTATCTGAATGTTTAGATGATAATAATTCCAATAGAGCTTTTTAATGATGAGAGATGGAGTGTAAAACTGTAAATCAGTAATTAAAAAAATTAGAAGTGAATTGAGGTATTCTATAACTGATTTTCTGAAATCCTAAAATTTACAAAGTTATACCTTGCTCAAAAAAAAAAAATGTTTTTCATAATTAACAAAACTTTTATGATCAAACTATTGAACAACAAATCTGTATATTTTAACTTTAAAAATAGGTGCTATATTGTAAGTAGCAATACAATAATAGTTTTGAAATACCAGAATAATCAATTGTTTTACCTTATCAACGTATATGGTAGCATTCTGGGTTTCATACAGTGAACACCTCGGAGGTATTTTCATACACCACACATAAGATTTCACTATGGTAGGTTTAATTTCCTCTACTCTTTTAGTCACGTTATATCTATGATAAAAAATTAAAAATAAATAAGTTTTCAAAGAATAAAATAAAAATTAATGTCTATATTACACCAAAACATAATTATAAAGATAAACAAACTGGTAAGTTTAAACTATATGCAAATTGCCTGTATAATTTAAGTTATTTATTTTTATATACATTATATCTATGTTAAAAAACTAAAAATAAATAAGGTTTTCAAAGAATAAAATAAAAATTAATGTCTATATTACACCAAAACATGATTATAAAGATAAACAAACCGGTAAGTTTAAACTATATGCAAATTGCCTGTATAATTTAAGTTATTTATTTTTTAAAGTATTACAGTAATAATATGATTTAAAAAAGAAGAAAAATTCTTAGATAAAATATTTTTTATTGATTGAATGTTATTTTTTATGTCTTTGTTGATCTGAAAAGATAGACTTTTTTCCATATTTTTTCGGTAGTGAAAACAAACCTGACAGATGTGTCTCACAATGAGGGAAAAGGCCTATTCCCAAATTGACAGTTATATCAACATTTGCATTCACTTTGCAGTAAACTATGGCATTTGTATTATTGTCAGAAAATTTTTATTTTTAGGTTCTGCAAGATTGTTAGCAGTACGTGCCACATGAAGATGTTTTAACAGTCAACTCTCCCAACTAATAATCTTATCGAAGTGTGTTTTTAGTCTATACACAAATTTAGGAGCTCAGATGTACTAATATCCGAAGGCTTTAGACAACACACATTTAATAAGGCAAGTTGGAAACTGTGGTTTCCTAACATTTTTTTGGCAGCAGAACCCTTCTGGTACTAATAGGATAATATGTAACCATTTTGGTTGAAGTAGGTACCTGGTACATTATCATTTGATACAAATAGAGCCAAATGCCACCTTTTCAGAAAAGCTATATATAGAGAAACAACCCATTGGTACCACTCCAATAATATTTCTACATTAGAAGGTTTCGAGGCCATCTTCTTTTCAGGCTGCTCAGAAGATTGTCAGGAATGGAAGAGGAAGCAAGATTAGAAATTAGAGGGTTAGGATGGTTAGTTTTCCGTTAGTTTATAATGGAAGGAATGGTATCTGGTTAAGCTAGATGGTTACATATGGAACATTAAGGTCTTTATAGATAATTTTATTTGTGAAAAAGTAAGGAGCGTTGAGGATTTTAGATTGTAAGGATTGGATACCAGAGGAGTTCGAAGTTTTGTGGAGTCTCAAAGCTCGACTCCGTATGTCCAGATAGTCATGTAGATCAGTCTTGCAATGGATTGGAAGCTTAGACCGTTTTCCTAGTAAGTGCTGTAATGGCCGGAATCGATGCATAGTTTCTTGTCTTTTCAATCTTGTGTGAGTAACAATTAAGTTAGTCGTTTCTCCAGATATAGTCCAGAGTAGCAGATCTGTTCTACAGAGGTAAAAGCAACATTATTAAAGGATACTGTAGGGCAGTTGTTAGGTTTACCATGCAGAGTAAAAGTGATTTGATGGGATTTATTTTTATGCTCTAATTTTGGCACAGTTCTTCGAGGGTTGAGATGTGGGATTAGAGAGTTTGGGATGCAATTAAAGGGTTATTATTAACTGCTAGTACACATGAGTCATCGGTATACATGGTAAGGATAGTGTTGTGAATTGGTTATGATGTCAGCTGTATAGACTGTGTAGAGGATGGGACCCAGAATAGTACCTTGAGGAATACCAGTGGACCTATGTAGAATTGAAAAAAAAAATTTAAATGAGATTGTAAGGTTCAAATCTGTCTTGAGTTTTTGTCAAATGGTTCTTCCTAAATTATTTCGCGAAAACCTTGGAAGCAGCCCTTAGAATACCAGTTGGGTTTTTTTTATTCCGATCTCTCTAAAGACAGAAAACCAACATGAATTGCGTGATGAACATAATTCAAAGTGAGTACAACCATCAAGGAATGTTCGCCCTGTAAAAAACATCAGAAAGTGCCGATGAGATCGTGTTGGCCAAGTGTGTTAAGACGCTACCTTAGCAACTTCGTGACGTAGTACCGGTTGTACCTGGCCT
Organism: Halyomorpha halys; assembly: GCF_000696795.3. NCBI lineage: Eukaryota > Metazoa > Arthropoda > Insecta > Hemiptera > Pentatomidae > Halyomorpha > Halyomorpha halys. The sequence continues at coordinate 48,186 of NW_027109908.1, forward strand.
GGGCGTTTTAACTAATTTCGTTAGGATACTATGGAATGAAAACTCGACCTTCCCATTCTGGTAAAATGGGTAATTAATCAGTAGGATAACCTCCTGGTATACCAAAAATGGCGAAGTTAGGGATGAAAAAATGTTGACAATTCAGATACAATGAAGGAAAGCTGATTTGATTCCAGCATTCAGGTTCTACACGTTTTCTGCTTTCCACAAATCCAAGACATACAAATGCTAGGTAATCAAAGCAGGCTACAAACTTTGGTATCTACACGCTTGTTTTGTTCTTTTGATTTTTTCGACTACTACATGGGATTAACTCCATTTTCATTATTAAAAAAGGAACCACATAAAAATATGCGAAATTAAAGGAAACGTAACTATAAGCAATTAATGTTGTAGATGATAAAAATTCATTTAAGTAGTACTACATAACTTATAAATTTAACCTTCGTTCTAATATTTTTATCGGAAATTTTATAATTTAATTACTTAGACATATAATGCTTTCATAAATATATATTTGTGCTATGTTAAATCAAAAGTAAACTGCTAAAGTTAATGAAAAATATATGAAATAATGTATTTACAACGAATCGATAGAATTTTTAAGTATACAATCTTAAACAAGAGTATTATTGAATCCAAATGTTGGGGAAATGCTTTAAATGATTAAAAAAGAAGAGCACAAATATTCATCTATTAGCAGTTCTGAAACAATGCAAACGTGTGAATACAGCACAAGCGCCCCTTGATTTGTGGGGAACCACCCGACGGGTCGGCCACAAATTCAAGCCATGTTCCAGCCGATCCAAATAACCCATCTACACGCTTGGGCATGCACGAATTTGCTATTGTTTTGCAAACGTTTAGAGAGAGGCACCTTAAGTACGAACTGTAACTGTAAAATATATAAAATTCGATATATCTCTAACGTTTGCCCAAATAGCCTTTGATTTGTTATCAAAAACCGACCCTTGACGGGTCGACCACAAATTCAGATCATCTTCTACCTGCCAAACCAAATGACCTGTCCACATGCTTGTACATATATGGATTTGCTTTTGTTTAGGAATTACATAACCTTAAGATGTGGTTAGTTACGCTAGTAATTGTAAGCCTATAAGAAGGGCGCCTTACAGATCACAACAAAATCGGCCAGGTCATTTACTGATGAAGTTAATTATTTGTTCTCTAGAAAAAAAAATGATATTGTCTAGAGAACATTTTAATTTAGCTATAAACATTTTTCATCATTAGCATAATACTGTACAGGCTGAATGAGAAAAGAAAATTCGTGTGAAGAGGATAAGGCAGGCAAAGAGAGCGAAATATCTTCTCAATTTGTCACGGTATGGTAATTGTTCTTTGTTGAAGTATGGATATATTTAGCTAAATATACGACTTGGAAATGAGAAATGCAATTTCTTTAGTTCTAAAGTAAGACAGGAAAGTTATAAAAACAGAAATTTCAATGAGCACGTTACGGTGAGGTGAAAGGATATTAAATAGAATTTGGAAGGAAAGAAAACAAAAATATTTACTACCTCACAAAAACTCTTTAGATTCGATAGGTATCGATTTTTTTAACTAAATCGAATTGAGTAAAAAAAAAAACCAAGTCTTCTATCGATGAGTCACTTGATAAATTCATTTGAATCACAAAAATGTTTAATTTTTTTTTTAGTGCCCTTCATTCAAATAGAATAAGTACTTCATATATATAATACATTTATTTTTTTTTGTACGACACTATTACGCCATTTTCCCTTTCGCAGTCCAATACAATTTTGCATTTCCTCTTAGTTGGTCCGCATCCTACTGAATATCTTCCAGACTAATATACGTTAAAAGATAGTCTCCCATGTTGCATCTCCCACTTCTTTCCTTCCGCTTGAACTTTGTGTTTAGTGTGTGTCCTGTCCTTGCAATAAGAAATTATAATTGATTTCACTGTTCTGTAGGAATTTGGTGGAACAGGCTGGTTCTCTGCACAACCGAGCTTAGCCAACTTTTCAGCATGTTCATTACCATGTATACCAACATGGCCTGGTATCCACTGCAGAGCTATAGCCCTTCCTCTTTTCTTTATGATAGCAGCCATGTTTCTGCACTTTTCTTCCGTGGGTGACTCTGCGGCACCTGGTGTTGATAATTATTGTATTACGGCTTAGGAGTCGCTGAAGATTACAGTGTTGTCATCACTTTCAATAGTGGCTTCCATCGCAAAGCAAATAGCTCCATTTCTCCTTCATAATTGGTCCACATCTAGCTCCAACGCGAGATGACAGTAGAAAGTAGCTTCAGTATACATGATATATATTATATGTACATTACTGAGTCTTCTTCCTTTTTGGCATTATAAGGTGTTGATATCAGTCCAGCTAAGGTGGTATAGTCTAGCTAGAGCCTTAGGCTACGACATAGAATTAACGGAACGCTAATTATAAAAATGTTTAAAATTAATTATAACAATTAAATATAAATAAAAGAATTGTTGATCATGAGAATGTAACTACATATTACATTAAAATAACTTACAATTCCTGACGAGTGCATACATTGGGTCCTTCCAAAAAGTTATTTTGTTCCTGACACTTAAAAGTATTGAAAATCAAAACAGAGACCAATATAGACAGCAATCCATTCATATCTTTACAATTTTCCTGAAATTTTTGATGAAATGATCTGTAAAAATATACAAAAATTTTTTAGCTGATTCAACTCAATTATTTGTTCTCTAGGAAAAATAATTAGATTGTCTAAAAAACATTTTAATTTAGCTATAACCATTTTTCATCATTAGCAGAATATTATACAGGCTAAATGAGAAAAGAAAATTCGTGTGAAGAGGATAAGGCAGGTAAAGAGAGCGAAATATCTTCTCAATTTGTCACTGTATGGTAAATGTTCTTTGTTAAAGTATGAAAATATTTAGATAAATATATGTATATATTTCTTTAGCTCTAAATTAAGACATGAAAGTTCTAAAAGCAGAACTTTCATTCAACTCATGTTTTTGTTAATAATTATAAATTTACATGTATTGTAAATATTGTAGTGGGTAGGAGAACGCGTTAGATTTATTTTTGATAAGATTATATCATGAACTATTTCAAGAAACATAAAAGATAAATTTACCTAGATACATTTGCCAAAAAATAATAAATTAGCGCATACCCAAGTGTGTGGATGGTTTATTTAGAGTTGGCTGGTACAAGTTGGCCTAAAACCATTGAGCGTCGGTTTTTGGGGATAAATCAAAGGGCAAATCAAGCACAAACGCTTGTGCTGCATTCATACGTTTGTTTTCAGTTTGCATTGCTTTAGAACTGCCAACAGACGTATATTTATGATCTCCATGTTTTAATTAATTAAAGCATTACCCCAACATTTGAATTCAATAATAATCAAGTATTCCATAATATTCTTTATTTATTAATTTCTTTTAAATTTGATTATTATTTTTTTTTGCCTGTTTAATGTTATATTTTAGTCAGTGAATCTTTTGATTTTGAAAATTGAGACATTAATTTTATTGTTTTATCATTGTCTCCCAGGGTTTTTGAAATATGAGGGTTTAGTCCTAAGCGATTGAGGTGTGGTGTGAAATATGAACATCGTTGGAAAATATGGCTTATTGTCAGATTGTTGTTGCAATACTGGCAGTTCGGAAGCGTTTCTTTTGAAATAAGATAGGAGTGGGTGAGCCTCGTGTGACATATTCCCAGCCTGGTCATTACAACCTCCTCTCTACGACAATTGCGGCTGGAGGTACCCCAGGGCTTGACGTCCTTTTTAAAAATTTTCAGTTTACTCCTTGGGCTTTCATTCCACAAAGATTGCCATTTTTTCTTTGATTTACTTTTCAAGAGGCTTGCTCATTTCTGATGGAGTTAAAATTGTTTTACCCCGTCCTGTAAGCGCGAGTGCTTCTCTTGCAGCGTGATCGACCAGTTCATTCCCTGCGATTCCTTCATGACTTGGAACCCATAAAATGTAACTGACATACACAGATTGTTTAGAGCATTTAAGAAAAAATGGATGCAGGAAATTTTTGGATGCTATGGATACATACGATCTAAACCTTTTAAGGAGCTTAATGAGTCTGTAATTATTGTTATGTTGGTGTGGTTCAAAGACAAACAGAAGTGAAGTGCTGCTGCTATTGCATTGAGTTCAGCAGTGAATATGTTGCATAGTTTGTGGGGTATCGATTCTGTATAAATACATTGTTTCAAATCTTTTTCATTAACTTTAGCAGTTTATTTTTGATTTAACATAGCACAAATATATATTTATGAAAACATTATATGTCTAAGTAATTAAATTATAAATTTTCCGTTAAAAATTGTCGAATAAGATTGAATTTATAGGTTATATAATAATAATAATAATATTCTTTATTTATTCTGGGATTGATTCCTTAGAATAATATATAGGCGTCAAAATTAGGCTTTAGAGCCTTAGAGTATGATATAAAATAAAAATAAATTTATGAAACGTCATAAAATAATGAGTTTGAAAGATAATTTGAATGCCAGATGATAGACAAAGTGGCCGAAATTTCGTTTTAAAAATCTTGTGCGGTGCATACATAAAAAAACTTTCACTTATCGAGGAAAATGAAAAGCGATAAAGCTGTTTTTAAGAAAATCGAAAAAGTGTGTAAAATCGATTATACAAAGTGGAACTTCCGCTAGGTAGATTTTAACGAAAATACTGCTGTAACATCCAAGGCAGCCTTTTTTAGGGATATTCATGATCTTTAGTTTATTATGTGTTAAATAAAGAAACATTTCTTTCTATTACCATGTTAACAACTATGTAACATATAACATGGTTGAGAGTCTGTTAAATGGAGATTGACGTCATGCCACAGACCAGGTGAGTTCGTCAGTTTGTTTGTTGTCGTGTTAGGTTACTTGCTCGTAGTTTGTGTTAGTATTGATTTAGATGTTTTTAAAACTAATAAAGCAATGGATGGAAATAATAATAATGTAATGACAGTTGTCAATTAGCTCATCTTGATTCTCTTCTCCATAAGTTAGAAGATCAGCAAGGCACTCAGTACTTAAGGCCAAACTTTCAAACAAAATCTACTTTTTACTTACTTTAGGCATGTTGTAATAAATTACTTTAATCAAAACATAGAAGTAAACAATAACATGAAGTTTTGGAAGGAAAGGTTATAAAACAAGTTGCTCATAAAATCCGCTGGGAGCTCTTATGCATTTAACATTTAACATGACTTTAAATAGGGCTACTCACAATGCTATACTTATAACATTTTACATTTAACTCAACGTCATGGATACCTCTATTATATAACAATGGGTTATAAGAATAAATATATTTATACACACAGTATATTAACCTTTTTTTCTTGGTCATACACCAAAATTTAGGATTATCTTCACTCTAATAATTCTGAAACGTTCTTCAAAAGGAAGACGACGAAAATACTTTTTTTTTTAGTATAGCCTCAACTGAGATTAACCGTGACAAAACATTAACTCCTATTACGTGATTCGCGAAAGGACAATCCTCCAAAAGACCTTGTGTGACAGACAATTAGATAAAGATCATATATATCCTTTATAAACGAGGAAGCTGATTTTAAAGTTCGTAAATGAATAGATTCGATGACCTATATTGATGTAACTATGCAAGGGCGTACCCAGAATCAAAACTAGGGGGGGGGGATAGAGGGCCAAACCATAGTCAAGGAGGTTGTGACAGTTATTTTTTTATTTTTATTTTTTTTTTTAATTGATAGATATTACAATCTGCCACACAGTTGTGGGCAATAGGTAATAGTGATGAATGATCTCATACATACTAAAATTAAAAAAAAAAATAAAATAAAATAAAAAAAAGAAAAAATAATAAAAAATAATAATATAAAAAATAAAAAAAAATAAATAAATAAAAATAAAAATAAAAAAAACTCTTAAAATATATACAAACAAAAGAATAGACAAGATGAACATAATCAAACTATCTGTATGAAAAATAAATAAATAAAATAACATAATGATAAAATAATACAGTATCTAGTCACATTTACTCTCTAATATACAATATTTACACAATCGACCTGAGGATCCCTGAGTCCACTCTATCCCCCACGTGTGAGGGGTAGAGCAGAGCTCAAGAGATCCCAGCTAGTAATGAGCCAGTTGAATGAAAGTGAATTAAATCAAAATTTAATCAGAGCAGTACTATATTAGTTATTAAAATTATTTGCTTGAAAAACAATAATTTTTATTAAATTAATAGTTCTTTCACTTCAAGGGGGGAGGAGGCAGCTGCCCTCTCTGGGTACACCCATGTAACTATCTATAAATACATGTAACTACATATAAATATATGTAACACGGTTTATATTTTAGTTAACATGTGAGCAGAACCTAAATGTTTATGCATTAAAAACTCACAGAATATGCATTTGGAAACTATAAAATATGCATTAAAAAAAAACATAAAATATCTTCAAATATGCCTACAAAAAGTTCTGGATTAAGAATGAAATTAAAGAAATGAAAGAAAAACAGAAAATCTGACATAAAAAGATTTAAAATTAAAATATAAGAAAAAAATAATTTTATTATATTTCTATTTTTGTTTTATTCAGATTAATCTTCATATGTTTGTTTAATTTTTTTTTCACATTACTTTCAAATAATTATTTTTATGTTTATAGATGATGTATTTTTAATATTGATACAACCTGGAATACTTAGAAAAATCAGGGGATTTTAAGAAAAGTACAGTAAATCGGGGAATCTCCTAAGGTTAGCTAAGCAAACTGGGGAATTTCTGTTGCAAGTTGTAACTCATCGACGCACCGAAAGTTCCACATTGTTTTATCTATTTTACTATTAATGTCCCATTTTCTCGAAAACAGTTATTTAAGTTTTGGTTAAATTAGTTTTGTCGAAATACAATAAACTACACTTTAACATCGTCTAAGACTTAGCCTCATTGAAATAGTCTGACACGGGCTACTAGTACGAAAAGTACTAGTTTAGTTTTCGATGATAATCGACAAAATGTATTCACAAAATGTTGATTTCAAGTTCTTCGGACAGACTTTTTAGGTTTGTGAAAAACAATATCACAGGTAGGATTAGACGTACTGATGTCAGCCAGTACTCAAATTTAAGGTAGTTTAATGTGCTATGAAGTATTTAATTTAAAGTATCTTCGTACGGGCGTAGTTTTCATGATATTTGCTAAAATAAATTGATTTTGACAAAATTTGATGTATAAAATTCATATTCATATTCGAATATCATGAAAATTACAACCTCTTCGAACATACGTGTAATAAGCTATTGAACGTAAATGACTCTATTAGGGTTCATATTTTAGCAAATTCACTCTTCTTTAAATTATGTTCTATTAAGTTTTTTAGTGTTGATAATTTTAATGATATGGAGCTAAAAGTAATTTCTTTTTCCATACAAATAGTAGACAATATAATTATATTTAAAAACATTTTTTTTTGGTCATGACTACTTTGATTGATAGATATTACAATCTGCCACACAGTTGTGGGGAATAGGTAATAGTGATGAATGAAATAAAAAAAACTAAAAAAAAAACTCTCTGAAAATATATACAAACAAAAGAATAAACAAGATGAACATAATCAAACTATCTGTATGAAAAATAAATAAATAAAATAACATAATAATAAAATATTATATACAATATTTACACAATCAACCTGAGGATCCCCGAGCCCTCTCTATCCCCCCGTGTGAGGTGTAGAGCAGAGCTCAAAAGATCCCAGCGCATCCCTCTCGCCGCATCACTGGTAATGAGTCAGTGGAGGCTGATCAAGTGCGCTAAACATGACAACTTTAAACGTTTAAATTTAGTGAAACTGACAGAATTATTTTATAAAAATAACAATAATATAAACAAAGAAAAGCTTGTATCAATATTATATTTCAAATATAAGAAGATGTAGTAATGTATGGAAACTTTACTTACGATACTTGCCACAAACGCAATCACTGTGTACCTTGTTTCCTCTGAGCAGATGTTGAACGGACTGCCGGTACCAGACTGTCTCACAGTGTGGACATCCAAGCAACCTTGGATGTTTTATCTGACTTCTTTCCGTAATATATTCATACATATATATAATGATAGATATTTCTTTATGGCTCATTTTCATTAAGGTAAAGGATACCACGATTTGAAAAATTCTTCTTAGTAAAAATTGTCTGCCAAATTTATAAATTAGTATTGGTTTCTTAAAATAGTGAAAGAAGGTAGTATGAAGTAGATTGTAGGAAGATAGTCGGGATGGTGGTTTAGTGGATGAAAATGTTTATTATCAACCAACGTTTCGCCCCACTTTGCATGGCTTCGTCAAGGCTAAATGAAAACATGATACAAACATTGTAAGAATTGACAAAAAATTAAAATAAGTAAAAAAATTATTATTTTTTTTTAAATATATAAAATAAGTAATAATAATAATATAAGGAAGTATAAATATAGGTGGATTGAAAAATAGTTACTAATAAATACAGCCAGGTGTGATAGAATTCTATATACAGAAATAGAGTAATAAATTGTAGAAAAATACTCTATAGAAATAGTGGAAGATGCGGTAAAGAGGTAGATATAGCAAAGGTGAAGTATATTAACAAGTAAAAAGAAATATTAAGAAAAGTAAGGAAAGAGTGAAAGGGCCAGGTATAAATTTCCTCAATTCTTAGCTATCCGTTAAAAATGGTAAGATTTTTTATAATATATACA
>NW_027109908.1:57010-70284 GCF_000696795.3 Halyomorpha halys
TTATTTCATATATATAGAGAGAGAAAGAAATACTTTATTCATGCTGCCCAAATATATCGGGTTGCTACATTACACAGCATACTGATCAATCCGTGACTGGACAAATATAAGTTACATATTTTTACATGATATAATATAATACATAGATAAAAATTTTTTTTTCTTCCACAGTTTTCTTTTACTTTTCTTTTACAATTAATACCAGTTTACAAACTAACAACAAGTTTTTCGATTTATTCCTTTTCTTTTTCATTCCCTTCCATTCCACAACCCCTATTTCATTTGATTAACAAATTCCCCTATATAACAAATATTAAAATAATAAAAAATAATAACTAAAACAACAAATAAGATATGCGATGCATGCCATGGAGGTTGTTTTTCCATATCTAGCCCATAGAATATATATCTGTGAATAATTATACTTGTAGTTCTGTAAACATTGGTCTGTTGCGTCTCCATTTACAGACTCTCAATTATGTTAAATGTGTCGTTTTAACACGCTAAAAGAAGGAAATACCACTCCATTTAACACACTTTAACATGTTAAACTAAAGATCACGATTACTCCTACTAACGAGTAATAACAAAATTAACACCATTATAAATAACAATAGACTAATGGATGAAGATTACGCTAAACATTGTAATTCTAGATATCAACACTACAACTGATAGAGCGCTCTTTTTATCAGTTGCCAAGGCCATCTCAATAAATAAATACAGAGCCTGAACTCGGGCAGTCGGTCACAAACCTCAGTGCAGAACAAAAGTCAAGATGGCTCCACTCACGAAGAACAGTTTGCTCAAACATAGTACAGTGAAGATGCCCTATATCGGGCTAGGTACGATGCAGGTGCGTTAGTAGATAAATTAAATAAACCTGCTCATCATAAATAATACTTTGTCTATTTTTTAAGCAACTCAGTTTTATTACACATTTTTATGTAACCGGTTTGGTTTTACCAAGAGATATAAATATATATATCCTATGTTAGAAATCGACAAACTGTGCCTCTTTGCAAATCGGCGCTGTAGATGCTTTTTTTTTTTCAACATGATTTAAGGATATTTTTCACCTTTGGAGGTAATTAGTGGGGATCAGGAGTTTCGGGTAAAATGACTTTATATACATGGAGCAGTATTGGAGTGTCATACTATTCCTTCAACCATTTTAAAAATAAATCCGTATACACTTTTTTTATTACTAACAAGTAATTATATTATCTTAGATTTCTAATTTCAGACCATAGGTACGCCTATTAGACTCATGGGCCTATTTGGAAATATTTATTTTTGGGGCCCGGGATAGATTCATTATTGAGTATAATTTTTAGTCCTTGGGTGGATATGTTTTCTGGGCCTGGGCCGGATTATTTGAACTTTAGAACATGGATAAAGACCGAAGTAGTTATTTTTAAGCCTCAGATATAATTTTGGTTGGGCCGTTCGTAGCCGAGCGAGTTAAACCGCTAACTTTGACCGGTTCATGACTGCAGCAGCGCCGGTTCTAATCCGGCTTTGGTGAGTAAACTTTTATTTCTGTGGCTGTCCCACAAAATAAAAACTTGAACCCTACTATGGTTAGAATAGGGTGTTAACCTGTAGATAACCCCCCCCCCCCCTTGTCAGTAATGACCACCAAGAGGTCATAAAAAAAGATTTTTGGAGCGTTAGGCGAAATTGTTTTAGGGACCCTGGGCGGATTATTTTTGAGGCCTGAAACTGATTCAATTTTAAGTTTTTAGGTAAATATATAAGAACTATGTTTTCCTGCCTATCGTGATTACATTGATAAGGTTGTTATGTTGAGAAAATTCACTGTTAAGGCGCATAGATATTATAGTTAAACATGTCATTTAACGCCACTGTTAGTCCACTGATATTACTCGTAGTATTATCGATCACGTCAGTGCGACATTCCTGTCACGACAGTTTTACTAAATGCTGTTATGACTATAACTATAAAATAGTTACACCATGCGACCTTTGCTGCAATAATTGAAACTATACTATAGTTTACTCTCAAGGCGTATACATGTGATAGTCAACTTTACAGTTGCTTCACTGATATTATCTGTACTATCAACTATCAAGCTAGAGTTTGTGCGACATTACACCCAGAACAGTATTACTAAATGTTATAATTAAATGCTGATGTCTAGATTGTAACTATGAAACAGTTACACCATGTCGTTTGCTGTAATAACTGAAACTATACGATAGTTCTAGTTATACTCAAGGCGTATATTTGTGATAATGAACGTGACGCTTCACTGATATTATTTATACTATCAACTATCAAGTCAGAGCTAGTGAGAACTCAAAAAACCAGCCAGTTCCAAACACAGATTGATTGAACAATGATGGCGATGCGTCGGTGAGTGAGAGATGACGGCCGGATCGCAGACCGCTCCAATGCCTCCTAAATTCTCACTGATCAGGGTGTATCCAGAAACTGGGCCACTGTCTTCGGTATCGTTATTGTACACATGCTACACTGCAGCGATGCATTCAAATACACGTACCACAACCAATCTTCTTATATCCCTTATTTTACATAAAAAATTTAAAATACAAGGTAGCAACTTATTGTTAAAAAAAAAAAATAAAATCGAATGGTTGTGTCTTACGAGAATTAGCCGTAAGCCCTTGAAGGATGGAAACTTCTCTATGAATTAAGAGCCTGCAGTCGCGAAGGGGTAAGAATGTCCTACGGGGACTAGCCGTAGGTCCTTGCAGGAAACAGCTGCACTCTGCAAGGAACGAGCCTGCAGTTGCGAAGGGGTAAGAATGTCCTACGGGAACTAGCCGTAGGTCCTTGCAGGAAACAACTTCACTTTGCAAGGAACGAGCCTGCAGTCGCGAAGGGGATACTAATCCTTAATTCCTACAGGCTAGAGCCATAGGTCCTAACGATAGAAATAAAATGTATATGACAGAGGAGGAGATAATCTAGAACTAATTCGAAGTAAAACACATCAGATACATTTTTAAAAAAAGGTGGAAGAATATACCGAATCCTAATGTGTCTATTTGAAATTTCCCAAGAGGTACTGATCAACAGATTGTCTTGGGGTAATCAATCGGTTAAGAATGTAAAGGTCGGTTGTAAGTATTAATAATGATAATTTAATATGCATTAAATGCACAATAGTGTGGCAGAAGGTAATATCTATCAATTAAATAAAGTTTTAAAAAAAAAAAGTTTCCTAAATTCAATTCATATATTTTCTATCCTATAGGTAGTTATATTTTTCAGATCAAAACTGAAGAGATGGACGACGCTTTGAACACTGCCCTTGACGCTGGCTATAGACACTTCGATACAGCATTTCGATACAATAATGAAGCCGATATTGGTCGATCACTAAAAAAGATTTTCGAAAGTGGCAAAATCAAGAGAGAAGAGCTCTTCATAGTCACAAAGGTAATTTAGTTATAATTTAAAAAATAATGTGTTATATCTTTACAAAGGAATTTTCTTTAATGGATTATGAATGAATGGGAGACCCTACAATACTTTTAGTATTTTTAAGTAATCCATCTTGCTGGTTTAATATTTTAAAGATAATTATAGACATGCTATTATACATGTTAGCCTACTTATGCTAACCCACTGTAGTTTTAGCCAAAGAGGACCTACATGCATAAAGAAAGGCTTAAAAGCAGAGACAGGAAAAATCTAAAGTCTTTATTATGAAGGGGATGGTCAAGGCAGTGGCCAAGAAGGAAACAAATAATTAAAAGGAAGATGTTCTGTGTGTGGTAAAAGAAAAACTGATATAGTGATTAAACTATTTATACTGAGCCAACCTAAAAAAAGAGTTCAACTATTTTTTTTTTCTCTATAACCCATGATCATGGCTACAATAAAAATATACAAAGATGGCAGTCAAGGCCTCTGTCTCCTGATTTTCAGAAGAGTTAAAAGTGGCTTTATCCATCTTAATTCCAAGCATTCTTCCTCTACCAAGTTATTGAATCCCACCACCCATCTTACATCTCAGATGCTCAATTCAAATCCACAGTACATCCAATCGAGTCCTCCAGACTTATTTGTAACTTTCCTCCCAATATCCAAATTATAACAATTGAATATTACAAATGAAGTTTGTAAATAGGTAGAAAGACAGATGATTTTATTATGAATGAAATATAAATGAGCAGAAGTTTTTATGATTTATTTAGAATCTGTAAATAAGAACCTATATATTTATATATAATCATAATTTCATTTATTTTATTAATATTAGAAGATGCCTTATCATTTATGATTTTTTCTCTTTTTTATAATTTATATTTCTGATTATCTTCTAAAAATTTATAAATATGTACATAAACATTAATTTCTCCTTGTTAATTATCTTGAATCCATTTTTGAGTTTGTTTTTTCTTGTTTATTTTATCATCAGTTAGTTTCCTTATAATTTAAGTAAATTATTTAAAAAGTTTCCTGGTCTAAAATTGACCACTCACCACTCCTGATAAATTGAAATTTACCATTAAAATAATAAATTAATTATGTTATTCCTTCCAGCTTCCACACCATGGAAATCGTAGGGAAGATGTTGAGTACTTTCTGAAGAGATCTCTTGCAGACCTGCAACTAGACTATGTCGATTTATATCTTGTCCATTCTCCAATCGGTTATAAGCGACATGACGATATTACTAAAGATGTTCCTAATTTCACTCAGTTAGAGTTGGATATGGAAACTGATCTTGTAGATTTATGGAAAGTAAGTTATCTCACAAATGGTTATTTTAATAATTCATGACATTCATTGAAATATTTAAGAGTATATTATTTGTTAATACTTTTAAATGTTTTAATTATAGTTTCAAATTTAGGATTAGAGTTAATTTCTAATTCCGATAAAAGTCAATTTTTAATAAGTGATGTAGCATATGTAACATTCAATTATCCAGTTCTTTTTGGCATTGAAATGATGATAAAAAACCAAATTTAAATTCAGTAAAGCCCAGAATAACAAAATTTGCAGATACACCACTTTGGTTTTGGATCAATAATATAAATGAATAATTCTCTTACATAAAATAATTTAATACATGTTTTATGTTAAAAATTGTTATAGTAACAAACTTTTCTAGCTGGTAACATTTTATTTGATTAACAAAATTAACAATCTATTGAGAGTGCATTGAATTTGAAAAAAAAATGATATTGATATTTTATCTAGTATTCTGTTCCTTTTTTATTCCTCATCCCCCCCCCCCCTCCCAACAATTTATTTCTGTTAAAAAGTTTAATTAGCAATTTTATAAATAATTATCAATTATTGTCATTTTTGTAAAAAAAAAATATCAGATTGTAAATTTGTAAGATAGTATCTTTTTCTAATTTTATAACAATTAGTGTTAATGTTATTGTATTCCAGTTTGTTTGGCTTTTTTGAATTTCTTTCTTAATATAGTATACTTGTTACTTTAAGTTAATTACGGTATTTGTATATACTTTTTTTGTTCACAAAATTACCCATAAAAACTATAAATATTAAGTATGGTAAATATATGATACAATATGCAAGATCAATACAATAGACAGATATATGAACAAACAGTGGGTGAAAGTTGACACACCTCCATATTTGCTAGCAAGATTTTTTCAAAAGTAAATCATAATTATTTACATACTACAGAAAAGGCCCTGAAACCATTTCACTAATTTATAATTTTTAAATGCCTGGTTAAAACTATTTTAAAGAAGTTCAAGTACTGGAGTGTTAAGACGATCGATATTATATTTCTATGTATATGTATACATGCATTATTGACCGTAAGTGAATATGAAGAAGATGGTCGAATGCGATCAAGAAGTAATAAAAATAGTTTACAACTATTTATTTCCCGAACATTTTGCTCACTTTGCAGGGCTTCATCAGGGCTAAAAATGATACAAAACAACTGAAAATATGTTGACGATGTAACATAATAAGATGTTGGCAATAAAGTAAACTAAGGTGGGGCTAAAATGACGTAAATTAATGTGAAAAATTATATATAAATGGAAAAAAAAATGAAAAATACTGTTTACTTTATTGTCATCTTATTCTATTACATTTTTGGTGTTTTTTTTTTAATCTTTTTTATTTCTGATGAAACCCTGCAAAGTGGGACAAAATGTCAGGAAATAAATACTTGTAAACTATTTTTTGTTTCTTCTTGGCCACACTTCTGACTATCTCCTTCATAATATTATATTTACTTTATATTATAACGAAGCATTTTATCTAAAACATTATTGTAAATGTAATCTTTATTTGTGAAAGTAAAATTTTATTTTATTGTCTCATTATATTATATCAGCTTAGAACATTCAAGAAATATTTATTCTAGAAAAATATCAGTCTTTATTCAATTAATTTTAATGTATGTGTTAAAATATTTAATCTATGATATATACATATATTACTTACTGGCATGTATTGATGTAAATTTTAAAATAAACTGCTTTTTAAATTTTTTCAGGGAATGGAAGCTCAAGTAGATGCTGGTAGGGCTAAATATATCGGAATTTCTAAATTTAATTCAAGACAGATACAAAAGATTCTGGACAACTGCAGGATACGACCAGTAAATCTTCAAATTGAGATGACAATCTACCTCCAAGAGAAAGAGCTTGTGGCTTTCTGTCATCAAAATGATATCACCGTAACTGCTTTCTCTCCTTTCGGTTCTCCTGGAATAAAGGCTTTTGTGGAATCCATGAAGTAAATATTTTATAATAGAAAAACAAATAATGATAAAAGTTTCCTTTGGGTCTATCCTAACTTATATCTCATTCCTACGTACCTTTTAACGCTGGTAACACCAAGAATATTAATGAATAATTTGATACAATACCAAGTTCAGCTCATGTATTTAATAAATAATCCATTGTGAGCTCTACCATTCCTTTACGAATTAAGGTAATAATCATTTTTGAAAATAAATTTCAAAAAAGTTAATACAATATACAAACATCGGGGAGAAAAAAGTTCCTTAATAGAATTATATTACCTAAGAATTTCATCTTCCCAACAACTTACAGGAATGATATGCAACATAATAATAATTTTATTACAATTGGTACACCATTAAATTGATAGCTTTAATTTACTTAATATGAATTGATACATCATTCATAATATGAATTTTATTTCTTAATTAATATTATTGTAATTGATTACGTGGTCTTCTAAGACCTTAAATTACTTTCATAAAGGTAATTTTCAAAACTTTTTATAAAATAATTGTTTTAGAACTCTCAAATCTAATTATACCGAAAGTACTTTGTTAAATTCTCTTTAAATAAATTAGTACACACAAAAAAAAAAGTTTGTAATAATAATTAGTCATTTTTTTTTCGGTTGGCTCTACAGACCTTGTAGATCTTTGGCGCCCGAACTAGCCTTCTCCACGCCTGCCTGTCTTGGGCTACTGCTTTTAAGTTTGTCTTACTGCATGCAGCTCTTTCGCATCTTTGTCGAGTATGATCTACATGATTTTTGACCTCCCACTTGGTCTCTTGCCAACTAAGAATAGTAATTACAATATTTATGTGAAGTAAAGATGGTTGGGGTGCAGTCGGTGAAGAACACAGATAAATGAGACCTTTATTTTTATTAGTGCCAACGTTTCGGCAAGAATTTCAGGCATTCATTAGGGTTAAAAACAAAATACATACAAAATGATCTTTGTTGATCCTGTCTACCCATCTGGTTTCTGGCCTCCCACGTGATCTCTTGCCAACTACTGGTGGGGGGAACAAGTCCGGCAAGTGGGCCTAGTGGTCCTTCTTGCCAACCCCTGGCGGCTACCTGAGTTGAAGGATTGGATTCGAGAGGAATTAGATGGATTAGTGGAGCCCCATAGCTCAACTCCGTATGCCCAAATATGCCTTATAATAGTCATGTAGATCAGTCTTTTGTAATGGATTGGAAGTTTGGACCGTTTGTCTAGTAAATGTTGTAATAGTCGGAATCGAAGAGCAGTTTCTTGTATTTTCAGTCTTGTATGAGGATTCCATGTCAGTCGTTTGTCCAGATTTAGTCCTAAGTAACGGATCTGTTGGACACATAGCAACTTAAGCTATTAGTTTCAACTACTACTAATTTTTTCCCATCTCTGATAGGAAGATTGTATAGTACGGTAGTTTTGAAAATGTCTCTCAGTAATCGTAATACAGTAATCTCTTAAACCTACCTATAAATATATACATAAACTGATTCTTCTAATTTTGTTGATTTTAGAGATGCTGCAGAACCACTCAAAGACCCAGTGATTCAGGAGATAGCCAAGAAGTACAACAAGCAGCCTGCACAAATCATACTGAGGTTTTTGGTGGAATGTGGTGTTGGAATAATACCAAAGAGCTCAAATCCGACAAGAATTAAACAAAATATCGATGTACGTACTCATAATTATTATAATATAATAATATTTTAAAACTCTTTATATTTTCTTAATCTATAATGATTTTTTCGAAGGTCTTCGATTTCGAACTGACGAAAGAAGAGTTTGAAAGGATCAGAGACTTAGAACGTGGAGAAGATGGAAGGATATTTGGGAAAGTTTTCTTTGGCAAGTCCATTCACCATCCTGAGTACCCTTTTGGAAAATAAAAGACTGAACCTTCTATTGCATTGCATAATTATATGAATACTGAACTGTCGAAACGAACAAATAAATGATTTATATTTTACATATTTTATTTTTTTCATTTCATGAGTTTCCTCATAAAAAACAAAACAAAATCGAAAGACCTTCAAAAAGAAACAAAGGCAAAAATTATAAACAAAAATTTTGTATTTTTCTATTGCTATGAAAATTTGCATTTTAGAGTTTCTCGGGGTGAAAATAAGAAATAGTTTAATAAGAGAAAATGCAAGTTGGCTTTTCCCCTTCGAATCGGAAGTCTGTTAAATTTTTTTTTTTGTCCTCTATTTATTCAGATAAATGCGAAATATTAAAGAATTATTTTGAATTTATCTATTGTTATTATCTTCTTACCTATATAATATTATAATACAAGAGCCGGGGTGAAAAGAAGTCTGTTATTTGAACCCAATTTTTGATTACTTTAATGTAAACTATGTATACCAGTCAAAAATGATGTGTCTGCCAAGTAGAGGCAGGAGGAATATAAAGTAGCAGATGTTTCAAAGCGTTAAAAAAAAATTTTTTTTTTCTTTCGGAGCTCTATATTTTTCAACTTACCAACAACACTAAAAAAATTAATAGAACAACATTTAAATAAGAGTAATTTTGCTAAAATATGAACCCTAACATAGCCATTTACGTTCAATAGTTCTCAAGACAGTTTTTTAAAAAGCCACATTTCATAACATATACACTGAAAAATCAGTAGTTAGTGAACTCATGTTGCGAAATCTATATCTCAATAACCATTCGATGTACAAATGTCTATTAACACTCCAATTAAAGCTAATTTAATGTATTATAAAGTAGTTTATGATGTTTATCTTAGTAGGAGTAGTAGATTTCATGATATTCGATAAGATGAATTCACAAAAAGTTGATTTATAGTTCTTTGGACAAAAATTTAGACTTATGAAACAATAAAACATTACCGCACGCGTCGCTGAGCTCACTTAGATTTCCGATCGCCTATAAGTAGCCCTGATGAAGGTTGGAAATTCATGCCGAAACGTTGGCACTATTAAATAAGCTTTTTCGAGTTATTTGTGTTATTTTCTGACCGCACCCCCAACTATCTTTTCCTCATATATTTTTCATTTTCAAGTCATTGTTATGTATTTTTCTAAATTTGTTAGTTTATTATTTTTTTTTTTAATTTTATGTTTCTCTGAATGATGCTTGTTATCTCTATTTGTTTTATAGAGATTAGGACTTGAAAATCAGGTCTAAACGTTGGCAGAAATAAATAGTTTTTTGTTTCTTTGTGTTTTTTTTTTTTTTTTTTTTTTCCTTTCCCCACCGATTGCATTCTCTACTTATTAATCTATGGTCAACTATCTGCATTTGATTGTTAGAATTGAATTGAAAACTGAGTTTTTTAAATTATGCAGAAGATGGTCGGGGTGTGGTTTAAAAGAAAACAAAAAATGGTTAAAACTATTTATTTACCGACGTTTCACCCCAATTTGTAGAGCTTTATCAGGGCTGAAAAAATATAAAAACAACTGAAAATATTTGTACATAGTAGAATAATAAGATACAAAAAAGTAAATTAACTTAAGGTTTTAATTATGTAAATATAAGTGAAAAGGAATTTATATACAAATGAACAAAACCAAGAAATAAAAATAATTATAATATCAAATAGGCAATGATAAGAATATAAAAAAAAAAATACGCAAACTATAATGTTAAAAATTAATAAGAGACGTAATAACACATAAAAATATAAAAGCTAATATAAGAAAACAAAATTTAAAACAGTAAAAGACGTATTATTATACGTATATTATATAAATTATTAGATTAAATAAAGGTCGAGAAAGAATAAATAAAAATAAATTTTATAATAATAATAAAGTAAAGAATAAATTAGAACCACCAACCTGTTCAAGTTGAGAGATTTCGAAACAGTGACAAAAATCGGAAGTATACACAGTGGAGGGGAGATGACCACAGTGGAGATATATATATACACATTATACCGTTAACGGTATATATACATACATATATTCTTTTTCGACCTTTATGTAATCTCAACATACTTTTTTATTTTCCGTCTTTTAGTGTGATTAAGTGTTTAATTTTGTTTTATCTTATCTGTTTTTCTATCTTTGCGTGTTATTACGTTTCCTGTTCATTTTTAAACTAATAGTTCTAACCAATAACTATTTTAATTTCTTCTTTTTGTTCATTTGTTTATAATATCTTTTCACTTATATTTATATAATTTCAACCCTATCTAAGTTTACCTTTTTAATAATAAAATAGAGATATCTTCTAGAAAATGAGAGGACACAGAAGTGCTGAGGGATGAAGTGGTGAGACTGAAAATAACAGACCAACACTGTTATAGGACCAAGACAATGCAGTCTATAGGGATGACTATGAGAGAAGACTAAAATAAATTAAAGTCCTTATGGGAGAGAGAGGTGCGATAAAGGGTGTCTCGTGGACTGAGTGAATGAGGAAAAGGTGGGAAGAAAGAAAGGAGATTAAAAATATATATATTCTTTATTTACTACAGGTGTCAGAATAGGCTTCAGAGCCTTGGAGTAAAATTTTAAAAAATTTAGAATAAAAATATAATTATAATAATGAATTTGATAAGATAAAAAACGAACTACAATTACTAACATAAAAATGTGTGTGTAAAGATACCCACTCCCAAATAAATGATAATAATCAATATTAATAATAATTAATATTGAGTACTGCCGTAAAATATTTTGCCAGAACATGGCAAGAAGCCATTTTGTTCCCACTTCTTAAGCCAGGTAAGTCTGGAAATGAGGCGGATCACTACAAGTCCATCAGCCTGCTCCCTCGCTTCGCTAAGGTTTACAAAAAAATAATATTGTATTACTTTTGAGAGTATGAACATTCTGTGATTCCTCATGAGCAAACAGGTTTCCAAGCCCACATGAGCACTGAACACCATCTCAAGAAATTACAGAGAGAAGTGAACACAAACTTTAACTGAAATACGACAACGGCTATGATATCCATTGACTGTACAAAAGCCTTCGATTCTGTCTCTCGCGGTATCTTATGCCGTAAGCTTATGGATTACGAATTCCCGAAGCAGCCCTATTCGATCATTGCTTCATTCCTCAAGAACAGAAGTTTCTCCGTACAAATCCAAGAGAAGCCCTCCTGTACCATCCTACAGACGCGTGGCGTGCCACAAGTGGCCGTACTTTAGCCAGTGTTGTTCTCGATTTATACTGCTGACGTTATAGGCGACAACTACAAAATTGCTACTATAGCCGCCTATGTGGATATCACCTTCTACAATAGAAGTCTTAACCCCTCACATCCTCTAGAACAAGCCGGAAAAGTCTGTGAAGAGATTATTTAATGCCTGAATTATCTCAATACGGAGGTAAACCCAGTGAAAAAGGACTGCATTGTGTTTGGATACCAAGCAAAAAAAAAACTTCAAGTAGTAAACTCAATAATGTCCCCATCCAATCCCATTGTCTATTTGGGTATACAACTTAATCGATAGACTGGATAGTTTTGTACCCATCTCTATCAAAAGACAAAACCAGTCAGAAGGAAATTCTACCGCCTACACAATCTCCTGACATCATCGGTCCTTTACCTCCGGTTAAACCATCAAATATACTCCGTCCAGTGCTCCTATACGGTGCTCTCTTGTTCATTCACCTCCACGATGGTAAATAGCGCCATCTACAAAATTTCTAAATTCAATTTCCACACTGCAGAAGATCGTACTGATACTAATGTATGGAAGAAGGAGAAACCTCACAAATTACTCGATGTCCCAAAAGTCCCGAACATCATAAGGACGAGACATATTAAATTCCTAGACTCCTTGAAACATTAAGCTAACCCTCTATTCCAGACGTTGTAACCAGCGCCCCCACCAGTGCGGTGGCAACAGGCAGCATTATAGCCACTTGAACAATCTGTACATATTATAAATAGTCGGAGATTTAGGCCAAGATTTAAAGTTCACTAACTAATACCATTAAATATTACTTAGTTTAACTCAAGTTATGAACTCAATCCCTCATTCACTACATTCCTGTTATAAAATTTAACAGTTCTTATCTCTCCGAAAGATTATTTCAAATAAATCACAACAGCGCTTATTCATCCCTATTCTGTCAGTCTGCTGGTTTACCTCAGGGTAGTATCCTTGGTCATATCCTGTATACAGTTTTCACAGCTGACATCCCAACCCATCCTAACACTATCCTCACCATGTATGCCGATGACACATTTCTATTGACAGTGTACAATAATCCTTACATTGTATCCCAAACCCTCCAATCCCACATCACCACTCTAGAAGAATGGTGCCAAAACTGGAAGAATAAAATTAATTCCAATAAATCCCGCCAAATCACATTTTACCCTTCGTCGTTAACTCATGATTTCTTGCCCTACAGTATCCTTTAATAATACCCCTCTTATTCCTATATTAATAATACCCCGTTACTTAGGACTACAAACGGACAAACGGCTAACCTGGAATCCTCATACAAGACTAAAAAGACAAGAAACTGCTCGTAGATTCCGACTATTACAACAATTACTAGACAAACGGTCTAAATTGCCAATCCATTACAAAAGACTGAT
>NW_027109908.1:70904-87910 GCF_000696795.3 Halyomorpha halys
ATATATATATATATATATGTATGTATGTTACATGATTGCTTACCTAGGTACTTTTTTCTTTTTTTACCTTCTTCAGGGCTATTTCTGATATACGTGAAGAGAGAAGAAGGGGTTATTCAACCCCTCTGCTCTGGTTAGAATAGACTGCGTAGAGTTGCCTATACCAAAAATGACTTGGTAATAAAAAAAAAATCTTTAATAGCTAAAAAAAAACTTCAATAGCTCGATACTAGAGAATGGTGAAAAATTGCAAGCAGTGTGACTGGTCTTAGGATTGTCATATCGTTTATACTCTATCTTTAGCGAAAGTAGGTACAGAAGAGTCGTCCTCTGCCTGGGCACCGTATTTGATATCCGTATGTTCTTAGGAAGCATAAAAATGTAAATAAATTTAGAAAAAAATATATGAAAACATAAAAACCCAATTAGTAGGTATGAACACATTCATTGTCAATATCTGAATGAAAATTACGCTGCACATCGCAACTTTTGTTAAAAACACTTCAGGTAATTATCACTCGCCTTATCAGTAGCCAAGGTTACTTCAATAATAAATACAGGCCCTGAATCCAAGCAGTATTCACAAACCTCAGTGCAGAACAGAAGTCAAGATGGCTCCACTCTCGAAGAGTAGTTATCTGAAACACAGTACAGTGAAGATGCCCTATATCGGGCTAGGTATGATGCAGGTTCGTAGAGTATATGTATATTACAAAAGTCCTTACATAATAAAATAATACACATGGAATACAACAAACAATACAAAGATATAGTGAGACTGAAACTTAATGAACTTAATTTAAGGCATAAATGACAACTTTAAAGCGTAAACATAATTTAAACGTTCATAGAAGTTTTAACTTTAATTTTATAACCTATAACACTCAATAATTTAACAAACATAAATGGAATATAAATTTAAACTTATAAAATATCACACAAGATAAGAAACATCATACATGAATAATCAATTTAGCAATTTAAAATACTAGTATTACAAAATATCATTGGACAAACAGCATTTGATTTCTTTTTAGGACAAGAGCCCGGTGGAAAAGTCAGTTATTTCACCCCAAATTTTTATTACTTTAATGAAAAATATGTTTAGTTAAAAGTAAATCTTTTATAGTCTGTCAATTATATTTAGGGGGAACAAAAAATTTAAAATATTGCATTTATAGCTCCATATCTTTAAAGTTACCGACGAACGAATAAAGTAGAGTAAATTTACTAAAATAATAGAACCGTTTACATTTAATTTTTCTTGAGATAAGTTTTTTTAATGCAACATTTCATCAAGAAACATCAGTAGTTAGTGAGTTAATTTTTGGAAACAAACATCTTAGGAACCATTAGATGTACATATTTCTGCCAGCATTAAAGATAAATGTAGTTTAATGATCTATAAAGTAGTTTAGTTTTTAAGATTTATCTTCGTAGTATTACTAATTTTTATGACATATGCCAAAAGAAATTCCCAATGTTGATTTCTAGTTGTTCAGACAAAATCTTTGATTTATATAATCTATATCTCAGGAACCATTAGAGGTACAGATGTCTATTAGGAATCAAATCACAGCTAATTCAATGTGCTATAAAGTAGTACATAAGGTTTATCTTCGTATGAGTAATAGTTTTCATGATATCTACTAAAATAAGTAGATTTATAGCTGTTCTGACAATATATCCTGTGAAAATATCATAAAAACTTCTAAATCCTATCGTATCAGTTTTGAATTATTTTTATTGTAATTGTGTTATTGTATTAATACACATTAGAAAAAATTTAAATCAATGAAACGTGGTTTGTTAATCAAAATAAAATTGCGAATATAGATATTTCTTTTTTTATTAAAGAGCCTAAAAATTTTGACTGCTAGAATAGAGTTTTAGGTTTTATTAATTTAGGTTCTTCAATTCTATACACCTGTTAGTGCAGTTATACACACAGACTAGCGGATCATTTTGCGATACTTGTTTATTTTGACTCAGAGATCTCAAATATCGAATTTGAAATTTTTAACAATCACAATCCTTCTCTTTACTATATATTCCATGTATATATAGGTTAACGAAAGTCAAAATAATAATAGATTTATCCCTTAACAAAATTCGGAAAATTATTTAATATGAATTTAAATGGAATATTATATTATAATTTAGAAAACAAAAATAATATTTTTCAGATCAAAGCTGAAGAGATGGACGACGCTTTGAACACCGCCCTTGACGCAGGCTATAGACACTTCGATACAGCATTTCGATACAATAATGAAGCCGATATCGGTCGATCGCTAAAAAAGATTTTAGACAGTGGTAAAATCAAGAGGGAAGAGCTCTTCATAGTCACTAAGGTACTTCAGTTATAATTTAAAAAATAATGTGTTAAATAATTTACTTTAATTATTTAAGATAATCTATTAACTATCCTTGGACTTTTAGCTTCCAGATCATGGAAATCGTAGAGAAGATGTAGAGATATATTTGAAAAAATCTCTTGCTGACCTTCAACTAGACTACGTGGACCTTTACCTTGTCCATTCTCCAATTGGTTACAAAAGACCTGACGATCCGTTTGAGGTTGTTCCCCCGACAGCTGAACGAGAGTTGGACATGGAAACCGATCTTGTAGATATATGGAAAGTAAGTATCAGTATTCAATGCTTCATGGAATTGTATATAAAATGCTTGGGTTGCTGTCAGTGAAGAACGCAGGTAAGTGAGACATTTATTTCTACTAGTGCCAACGTTTCGGCCAGAATTTCATGCCTTCTTAAGGGTTAAGTACAAAATACAATCAAAATGAATAAAAGGAAGTAGGCTATTTAAAATATAAGAAGATAACCGGCAATAATGATATATAAGTAGTAATGAGAGAAAATGTATGGTGTAAATATTATAAGAAGATAACCGGCAATAATGATATATAAGTAGTATTGAAAGAAAATGTGTAGTAAATATTATAAGAAGATACAGTAATATGAACTTTTTTTTTTGGTTGGTTCTACAGCCTTCTCTAGCTTGCTTGTCTTGACTACTGGTTTCCAATTTGCTGCGTGCATTTCTTTCGCATCTTTATTGATTCTGTCTATGGCCTCCCATGTGATCTCTTGCCAATTATACTAGCGTTCATTTTTATGTAGAGGTATATCGCTATACGCCACATGCCCCGCCCATCTTAAACTCCATGCCTTCATATTATGAGATATTGACTGACCAGTCTCTGCAAGGATTTTACTATTAGTTCTTCATGTGTTAATATTCTTTTTTTGACGTTTCGGGACCCTTCTCCTATCTGTAGGATTAATCATGTGAAAATCCACTATAAAATATACATTGTATATGCTTTTTTTAATATAAATACATAATACCCTTTTTTTTATATTATCTTTCCTGTTTGTTTGTTTTTGTTTAGTTGCACAAAACATCAATGTTCTCTAACACCATTTATTTCTTATTTATTTTTTTTTACATTTGTTTAATTTAATTTCTGCTTTTATTTATTAACAATTTTAAATTTTATTATTTTTTTTATCTATACGATGTTGTATTTTTGTCAGTAATCCTTATTATTTTAAAAACTTCAACAATAATTTCACTGCTTTATCATCATCTTTAAGGGTTTTTGAAATATCCGGATTTAATCCAAAGTTATTGAGGTGTAGTGTGAAATATTGGTATTCTTGTAAAATGTGGGTAATTGTCAATTTTTTTTGCAATACTGGCAGTTAAGAGGCGTTTGTTTTGGAATAAGATAGGAGTGAGTGAGCCTCGTGTGACCTATTCTCAGCCTGGTCAGTACAACCACCTCTCTACTGAAGGTACCCAAAGGCTTGATGCCCTTTTTAATAATGTGTAGTTTACTTCTTGGGCTCTACTTCCACAAAGATTGTTTTACAATGTAGACTATTTGGGTATTTTATTTTTACTACCCAACTGGACTTTTACCCCGATCATAAATCTCTTTAAATCACCCCTTCTAATGCTGTTGCTATGCTAAAATTATATTAGAAAATTAATGTTATGAAAAAAGTGAAAAAGAAAACGTACATGAAATTAATTCATAATTTTAATATTATTATATTCTCATACTACTGACATATTCTTATAATACTTTCACGATATATTTTCTTCCGATTCTATTTATATACCAATATTATTTGTTATCTAGATTTTCTTTACGTCTTTTTATTCATTATGGTTGTTTTCATATGTTTTATTCTTAGCCCTGATGCAGGCTGGTAGTTCTGGCCAAAACGTTGGAACTAATAAATAGCGTTTAATTATTACTTATGTGTTATTCACTGAACGCAACCCCAACTTCTCACATAAAATCTCAAGAGTTAATGCATTATTCAAATATTTGTGATTTTATTAGTTAATATTATAAAATAAATTCTCACATAAAAAAAAATTAAGTGTTTGCTAAAATATTTTAAACAATGTCAAAATTAAATTACTTATTCATCCCCAATAAACAGTTGGAAAATTACCTCTTTAACGGTTTCAGGGAATGGAAGCTCAGGTAGACGCTGGTAGGGCTAAGTATATCGGAATTTCTAAATTTAACATTAGGCAGACTCAAAAGATCCTGGACAACTGCAGGATACGGCCAGTGAATAACCAGACTGAGATGACAATCTACCTCCAGGAGAAAGAGCTTGTGGCTTTCTGTCATCAGAATGATATCACTGTAACTGCGTTCTCAGCTTTCGGATCTCCTGGAATAAGGCCTTTTCTGGAATCTATGAAGTAAATATCTTATGAAGAGAAAAGAAATAATGATAAGAATAACTGATTTAAGTATTATATTACTAATATTGGATGATGAGGGAAGGTAGTTAATAATAACTTGAGGCATGGCTCTAGGAAGAGGTAGGGAACTAATTGTCGCCAAATTCCGATGAAAGCGTTTTGATTTGAAAGTAGAGGAACCATTCTTCTTACAACAATAATTTTTTGGAGGGGTTGGATGTTAAGAGGACCAGTTTCAGAGCATGGCGTAAACCATTGTTCTGGACTCACTGATAATCCTTAGAAATCAATTATTTAGCAAAATACAAAAAATGTTACAAATAATTGTCTATTCCAGTTGAATACATTTTTTTGTCTATACCAGTCGAGTGTATTCAACTGGTATAGGCCCCCCCCTTATTTACTCATAGAGTTGACAATACCCAGCCAAGGTATTGTTCAAATGATGATGTAGGATTCCCAGTGAGTCCAGAACAATGGCTTTCGCCATTCTCTGAAACTGGTCTTTTTAACACCCAGCCTCAACAAAAAATTACTTGGTGTAAGATGGTTAGTTCCTATACTTTCACACCAAAACGCTTTTATTGGAAATAGTCGTCATTTAAATAATGATTATTATAAATACAAAATACTTTGATACAACTATGAATATTTCATGTCCCAATTTTTGATTTTTTGAAATTGTTGCCAAATTCCTCTGTATACGTTTCCTGTTTGTAAGGAATACATTTTGTATAAATATGGAAAACTATACACTCCGATCCTGATTCGTTTCGAATCTTATTGTGGAATCTATAATTAATGTTTCCTTTTTAGTCCCACTAAACGACTATAATGTCTATAAATCTTGCAGAGCCCTCTGCATCTACGTAATACACTTCTTGGAAACATGTAAACAATCCATCTTATTTGACATTCACTTGCATATTAGATTGTTCTCATTTTATTCATAAAAGTGGGCTAATCATTAACTTGTTAACTGTTTTAGGGCATAAACTGGACATTTAGTACATACTGTTAATCGATTCCATTTATGTCGATTCGTAGCTAACCAAACTTTTAATATTTTTAATAATTTATAAAGATTCGAACTGTTAATTTACTACAAATACTTAGTTTTAATAATTAATTCATTAAGAATTAATTTTCCTATTTAATTAAGAATTCCAATCATAATGATTTTAGAGATGCTGCAGAACCACTCAAGGACCCAGTGATTAAAGAAATAGCTGAGAAGTACAACAAGCAGCCTGCACAAATCATACTGAGGTTTTTGGCGGAATGTGGTGTTGGAATAATACCAAAGAGTTCAAATCCAGAAAGAATAAGACAAAATATCGATGTACGTATTGATATTTTTTATTATTTTTGTAATACATAAGTTATATAATCGGCAATCATTTTTTACAGGTATACGATTTCGAACTAACAAAAGAAGAATTTGACAGGATCAGAGCCCTGGATCGTGGAGAAGATGGAAGGATATTTAATAAAGTTGTCTTCGGTAAGGCCGTCCAACATCCTGAATACCCTTTTGAAAAATGAAAGAATACTTGAATATTCTACAATTATATGAATATTTAAAAAAAAATAACAAAATACATTATTATATATTTTTTAAATGCTTCATTTTTATTTAACTTTTTACCATACCCATCAATCTACCAATACTTAAAGATTAGAACTGTAGAGGACAGTGAAGATTTCTAACAATTTACGAATTCAATAGTTTTAGACCAATGGGTCGAATTTATTTTTTCTACTATAGACAAAATGGACAATTCGTCTCGGACAAAATCAATAAATATTCCCAGATAACAATCTTAATAAGGCTAAGCGAACTCGAAGGTTCGAAGCCCACTTATCGCTGGCTACACAATTTCGAAATTGAAAAATAACAATTCCAGTAGGGTACCGACCACAAGTGCAGTGTGGATTGTAATACAAAACCATTTGCAAACATATAGTACAAAAGCCCAAGAGAAGAAAAAAGGCAGTTATCTCACACCAATATTTGATTGCTTTAATGTACTCAACATTAAACAAAACTATGTATAATTACTAGTCAAAATTCATGAGTCTGCCAAGTATAGGCAGGAGGATTATTTTCATTCGGTGCTCTATATCTCAGAAAATAGGAACATCACAAGAAAACCTAAGAGAACGTCATTTGAAGAAGAGAAAATTTGCTAAAATATGAGCCCTAACAGAGTTAAATATTTTTCAAAATATAGCTTTTTTAAAAGCAACATTTCATAAAAATGTTGTATGTGATGAACTGAAAGATCAGTAGTTAGTGAATTTATTTTGAAAATCTATATCTCGAAAACTATTTGATGTACAGATGTCTATTAGCACTCAAATTAATGCTAGTTTAATGAGCTATAAAGTATTTTCTGATGTTTATCTTCGTAGGAGTAATAGTTTACATGAAACTTGCTAAAATAAATTGATTTATTGTTGTTCGAACAAATTTTCATTTGGCAAATTTATATACATATGTGAATATCATAAAAACTACTACCCCTACGAAGATAAGTGTTATAAACTACTTTATAGTAAGTTAAATTTTATTTATTTGGGGTGTTGGGAGACACCAGTACGTCCAATGGTTTCTGAAATAAAGTTTTTCATAAATAAAGTATTTTCTGATGATTATCTTCGTAGGAGTAATAGTTCACATGAAACTTGCTAAAATAAATTGATTTATAGTTGTTCGAACAAATTTTCATTTGCTAAATTTATATTCATATGTGAATATCATAAAAACTACTACCCCTACGAAGATAAGTGTCATAAATTACTTTATAGTTAGTTAAATTTCCTTTATTTTGTGTGTTGGCAGACATATGTGCCTCTTATGGATCTAGAGACATATTTTTCAAAAATCCAATATTTTATACGGACAACTAGAAATTAACATTTTGTGAGTTTATTTTGTCAAATATCATAAAAACTACAACTATCCTTGTACTATCCTGCAAAGTTAAAAATAATTTACTATTTTGTAGTAAATTTAACTAGCTCTAATTTGAGTGCTGCATCAGTACGTCCAATGGTTTCTAAAATAAAAGTTTTCATAAATCATATTTGAGGTGTAGATAGTTGACCGTAGATTAATGCTTGAAGAAGTTTGTCGGGGGTGCGGTCAGCAAAGAACAACATAAATAAACAAAACCATATTTATTTATTTTATGCCGACGTTTCGACCTGAGTTTCAGGTCTTCATCAGGGGTTGTGTCGTAGAGGAGGGAAAGATTAGTACTGGGGTACGAGGAGTAGTACTAGTCCAGTACTAATCTTTCCCTCCTCTACGACACAACCCCTGATGAAGACCTGAAACTCAGGTCGAAACGTCGGCATAAAATAAATAAATATGGTTTTTGTTTATTTATGTTGTTCTTTGCTGACCGCACCCCCCGACAAACTTCTTCAAGCATAAATCATATTTATTGTCCGAACAACTATAAATCAATTTGTTTTAGCAAATATCATGAAAACTACTATTCCTACGTAGGTAATGATTATAAACTTATTTATAGTCCATTAAACTAACTTTAATTTGAGTGCTAATAGACATCTGTACGTCTCATAGTTCCTGAGATATATATTTCTCAAAATAAATTAGCTAACTACTTATCTTTCATAAGATTTTAAAGAAATTTTGCTTTTTAAAAAGCTATCTCTCGAGAACTATTGGACTTAAAAAGCTCTTTTAGGGCTAGTATTTCAGCAAATTTACTCTTCTTTAAATAATGTTCTCTTAAATTTTCTTAAATTTAAAAAGATATAGAGCTCCGAATGAAAAATTAATATTTTTTTAAGGTTTTGAAACAGCTGCCATTTTTTATTCCCCCTACCTATACTTGGCAGATTAATCAACTTTGACTAGTAATTATACATAGTTTTCATTCGGATATCAAGTTTTTATATGAATATACTTTTATTTTGTGAAAACAATACAGAACTTATGGCATAAAAAAAATCAGTTATATTGGTTTCTATTTGAGTGCTACTTTAAGGTGTTGAACCCCACTTTGCATGGTTTCATCAGGGCTAAAAAGATACAAAAACAGCTAAGAACATTACAACAATAAGATACAAAATGGTCAATTAAAGTAGCATGAATATTATGTAAAAAATAAGTGATAAAAAAATTATATATAAATAAAAGGAAGCAAGGTAAAATAATCTTGAATGATAAGAAAAAAAATTACATAACAATAGTAATAATAAAAAACTGAAAAGTTACGTAAAATGTACCGTTAAAATAGTACAGGAAACACATATAATAAGAAGAAAAAAAACAGAAAAGGAGATGTGGGAACACAATAACAGACGGAAAATGAAGAAGAAAGTTGAGATTAAATAAAGGTCGTGAAAGAATAAATATAATATAATTTTAGTATATATACTTTTATTTATATTTTTTATAAACCTTTTTATAAGTTATTGTTGTAACGTCCTTGTATCTTTGTATCTTTTTAGTTCTGACAAAGCTCTGCAATGTGGGGCGAAACGTCGGATATTAAGTAGTTAAAAACTATTTGTTCTTTTTTTACTGCAACCCTTACCATCTTCTTCATACATTAAAAGTAAAATAAAATCTTAAATACAATCATCCTCATTTTATTTATTGTTATTTACAACTGTACATTATAATACCTTTAGTAAATCTGATCTAAGTTAAATTGGAGTGTTACTGGAGTGTAGAGAAACTACCCATTGGTACCACTCTAATAACATTTTACATTAGCTGGTCTCGTGGTCATCTTCTTTTCAGGCGCCTTGGAGGATTGTCAGGAATGGAAGAGGATGCAAGATTAAAAACTAGGGGGTTTGAGTGGTTAGAGAGTTAATAATGGAAAGAGTGATATCTGGTTCGGACTAGATTGGTTACATAGGGAACATTAAGGTCTTTATGTATGGTTTTATTTGTAACACAGTAAAGAGCATTGAGGATTTTGGATGGTAAGGATTGAATACGAGAAGAATTCGAAGGTTTAGTGGAACCCCAAAGCCCAACTCCATATGTCCAGATTGGCCTTATTACAATCATGTAGATCAGTCTTTTGTAATGTGTTGGAAGTTTAGACCGTTTGTTTAGTAAGTGCTGTAATAGTCGAAATCGACGTGCAGTTTCCTGTCTTTTCAGTCTGGTGTGAGGATTCCAGGTTAATCGTTTGTTCAAATGTAGTCCAAGGTAGCGGATCTGTTCGACAGGGGTACGAGTAACATCATTAAATGAAACTGTAGGTCAGTCAGTAGGTTTACGACGAAGGGTAAAGTGATTTGATGGGATTTCTTGGAATTTATCTTGATCCTCCAATTACGACACCAATCTTCGAGGGCTGTGATATGGGATTGGAGATTTTGGGATACAATTAATGGGTTATTA
The DNA here is from genome assembly GCF_000696795.3 of Halyomorpha halys. Taxonomy (NCBI): domain Eukaryota; kingdom Metazoa; phylum Arthropoda; class Insecta; order Hemiptera; family Pentatomidae; genus Halyomorpha; species Halyomorpha halys. The sequence goes on from NW_027109908.1 coordinate 81,058, forward strand.
TTAACAGCGAGCACACATGTGTCATCGGCATACGTGGTGAGGATTGTGTTAGGATTGGTTGGAATTTCAGCTTTATAGACGGTGTAGAGGATAGGACTCAAGGATAACCTTGAGGAACACCAGCGGACTGAGAATAGAGGGATGAATAGGAACCATTTGTTTAAAAGTAAATAATAAATTAGCAAAAACAGCGTTTCGTTTCCTTTTAGGACAAGAGCCCCATGGAAAAGTCAGTTATTTCACCCAAAATTTTGATTACTTTAATGAAAAATATGTTTAGTTAAAAGTAAACATTTTCTAGTCTGCCAATTATATTTAGAGGGTATAAAAAATTTAAAATATCTCATTCAGAGCTCCATATCTTTAAATTTACTTACGACACTAATAAAGTAGAGTACATTTCCTAAAATATGAGCATATCGAGCTGTTTACATTTAATAGTTCCTGGGATAGGTTTTTTTTTAAATATAACATATCAGAAAAGCACAAATAAACAAAAGATTATTTATGCCGACGTTTTACCTGATTTTCACGTCTTCATAAGGGTGTTTAGGCAGATATTCTGGCTACACCCAATCAACGGATATTCCCTCAAATCTACAGAACATTGTATGCCTAGGCCCGAATCTCTCAATACCCAACTCTTTAATAAAAATTATGAGAGGAGAAGTTTGTGTTTAAGTTAGTTAATCTTTTTTTTATTTGTGTTTTTCTGCTGACCGCACCCCCACCATCTTCTCCTTTTATAATATTTATATTTAGGGGAACTCTGGACCGAGCTATTCCCCCCCCCCCTTGTGGAGGAAAGAGTAGATCCCCATAAGATCCCGGGGTCTATCTCTCCAGTGGAGGATGAGTGAGGGATATGATAATCCCCTGATAATAATCTTTCTAATAATCCTCTCATAAATCTCGTCTTCTTCGTCTATTATATTATATTTATTTGTATAATTATATGCATTTGATTAAATATGCCAGGTACATAAATATTTTGGCAATGTTTCTAATGCTCTTTTTTTTTTTTTCTTTTTTTTTTTTTTTTTGACTAGGAGCATCTCTTTAGAGAAAGTATAAATCATTGGTTTGGGAAAAAAAAAACTAATTAAATTAAAAGTAAAATAAAATCTTTAATACAATGAATGAACACTTTCATAGTCAATAACTGAATGAACATTACGCTAAACGAAGCAACACAACACGTAATTGATTATCACTCGTATTATCAGTTGCCAAGGCCACCTCAATAAATAAATACAGAGCTGAACTCGGGCAGTTGGACACAAACCTCAGTGCAGAACAGAAGTCAAGATGGCTCCACTCTCGAAGAGTAGTTATCTGAAACACAGTACAGTGAAGATGCCCTATATCGGGCTAGGTATGATGCAGGTTCGTAGAGTACATGATATATTAATATTTTATTAGTGTTGAAATATATCTGTACGTATATCCTCCGGGGTAAAAGAAACTATGTCCATTTTTTTATTTTATAAACTTTTATTTTAGTGACTTCATTTAGATTATTATTAATTGTAAGGGGAGTTACGTGCTTTGAAAAACAAATAACGAAAAAGAAAACATTTGTTCAAACCGTCAGACCCGACCTCTTGGCTAAAATTAGATTAATAGAAATATTTGTAAATTCCAGGCATGAAAACTTTATTATGTTACCATTGGATTCAAATTGTATCTACCGTAATCCGTTTCCTAGCAACCCAGTATTTATTTATTTATGATAAGAACTGTACAAAAGTCCTCACATAATAAAATAATACACAACGAATACAACAAATAATACAAAGATACAAAGAGAAACTAAATGAACTTAATTTAAGGCATAAATGACAACTTTAAAGCGTAAATATAATTTGAATATTAATAGAAATTTTAATTTTAATTTTATTACAGAGATAAACACTCAATAATTTAACAAACATAAATGGAATATTAATCTAAACTTATAAAGCATCCAACAAGATAAGAAACATCATACATGAATAATCGATTTAGCAATTTAAAATACTAGAATTACAAAATATCATTGCACAATATCAATATCAAGTTTATAATTTAATTAATTTATAATTTTTATTTTTGTTTAAAAGTAAATAATAAATTAGCAAAAATGGGTTGGGTTATTTCAACCTAAATTTTGATTAATTCGATGAAAAATATGTTTAGTTAAAAGTAAATATTTTATAGTCAATTAAATTTAAAATATCTTATTGTGAGCTTCATATCTTTACAGTTACCTACGATACTAATAAAGTAGAGTAAATTTACTAAAATTAAGGCTCATATTTTAGTAAATTTACTCTACTATAGAGCCGTTTACATTTGATATTTCCTGAGATAAGTTTTTTTAAATGTAACATTTCATAAAGAAAAATCAGTAGTTAGTGAGTTAATTTTGGGAAACAAACATCTCAGGAACCATTAGATGTATATATTTCTGCCAGCACTAAAGATAAATGTAGTTTAATGATCTATAAAATAGTTTATAACATTTATCTTCAAAGAAGTACTAATTTTTATGTCAAAAGAAATTAAAGACTATATCTCAGGAACCATTAGAGGTACAGATGTCTATTAGGAATCAAATCACAGCTAATTCAATGTACTATAAAGTAGTACATAAGGTTTATCTTCGTAGGAGTAATAGTTTTCATGATATCTGCTAAAATAAGTAGATTTATAGCTGTTCTGACAATATATCCTGTGAAAATATCATAAAAACTTCTAATCCTATCTTATCAGTTTTGAATTATTTTTATTGTAATTAAAATTAGTACACATTTCATAAAAATATTGTATGGAACGTACTAAAAGATCAGTATTTAGTGAATTTATTTTGAAAAATTTATATCTCAAAAACCATTTAACGTACAGATGTCTATTAACACTCAAATTAAAGCTAGTTTAATGAGCTATAAAGTAGTTCATGATGTTTGTCTACGAAGTAATAGTTTACATGAAATTTGCTAAAATAAATTGATTTATAGTTGTTCGGACAAATTTTCATTTGCCAAATTTATATTCATATGTGAATATCATAAAAACTACTACCCCTACGAAGATAAGTGTCATAAACTACTTTATAGTACCAATGGTTTCTGAAATAAAGTTTTTCATAAATCAAATTTTTTATGGTGCGAACAACTATAAATCAATTTATTTTAGGAAATATCATGAAAATTACTATTCCTACGAAAGTAAAGGTCATAAGCTTCTTTATAGTCCATTAAGCTAGCTTTAATTTGAGTGCTGAGATATAGATTTCTCAAAATAAATTAACTAACTTATCTTTCAGTTGATTTTTAAGAAATTTTGCTTTTTAAATTTTATGGATAATTTTCCAGCAAATTTACTCTTCTTTAAATAATGTTCTCTTGGATTTTCTAGTGTTGTTTGTAGTTTTTAAGATATAAAGCTCCGAATGAAAAATTAATTTTTTTTATCACTTTCGAATAGCCGCCATTTTTTATTCCCCCTACCTATACTTGGCAGACTCATCAATTTTTACTAATAATTATACATTGTTTTCATTTATGTAATCAAAATGCCTTTTTTTCTTCCCGGCTCTTGTACTATCAGGATTAGGTATAAATCCCTGCAAGAGTAACATCATCCATGTTGGAAGGTCAGGCCATCAGGTTGTAATTGATTGTCTTGCACACAACCTAGGAATACTGGATAATTTTGTTGTTGATTTTGAAACAGCCGCCATTTTTTAATCCCCCTACCTATACTTGGCAGACTCATCAATTTTGACAAGTAGTTGTTATTGAAGTAATCAAAAATTGGGGTGATATAACTGACTTTTTTTCTTCTCGGCTCTTGTACTAATTCTTTACTAATCTGCCATCCTCAATCTCACTGACTATTGGAAATTCGTATATTTTACAATTGGTTTGAGCTAAGATTTCTCACTTATCATTTCCTTAACCAAAATTTTGAAATATATTTAATACGAATTTAAATGGAATCTTATATTATAATTTAGAAAACAAAAATAATATTTTTCAGATCAAAGCTGAGGAGATGGACGACGCTTTGAACACAGCTCTTGACGCAGGCTATAGACACTTCGATACCGCATTTCGATACAATAATGAAGCCGATATCGGTCGATCGCTAAAAAAGATTCTTGACAGTGGTAAAATCAAGAGGGAAGAGCTCTTCATAGTCACTAAGGTACTTTAGTTAGAATTTAAAAAATAAAGTTATAAATAAATTTAAATAATTTAGTTTTATTATTTAAGATAATTTATTAACTATCCTTGGACTTTCAGCTTCCAGATCATGGAAATCGAAGAGAAGATGTAGAGATATATTTGAAGAAATCTCTTGCTGACCTTCAACTAGACTACGTGGACCTTTATCTTGTCCATTCTCCAATTGGTTATAAAAGACCTGACGATCCGTTTAAGGTTGTTCCCCCGACAGTTGAACGAGAGTTGGACATGGAAACCGATCTTGTAGATATATGGAAAGTAAGTATCGGTACTATACTCCATTCGTTACAGTATCATAAATATATTGATGAGAAATTTAATTAGAATATTCGCGATTGGATACAATTTTAAAATAATATATGACACCAAAAAAAGAATTTTTAAATCAAAAATTCTGTGTGATTGTTCTTATGTCATTTTATTCTGTAATAAGCACTATTACAATTCAATTTAAACAATAATTAAGATACATAGGAATACAATTGTTACCTTTATAAAGGAATAAAATTACGGGCCCAGTAAACTCACAAGAGGAAGTGGGATCACAGGTTTCAGGAAAGTTTGTTTGGTGATACCAAGTCAAAAAATTTAAGGCATATGTCTGAGGGTTCTTACCAATGCGCTCCAAGAGAAGAGAAAAATTATTTTTTATATTTTATTAGAATTTTTTTTATATCATTGTATTCCGCATTTGCTCTGCATGTATTTTACTGTTATTGTATACAAGATTATCGGTCGTATTGAATGAGTTTAAAAAATTATAATAACCAAAAGTCGTTTCTTGTCAAGTAAACCAAATAAATTTTGTTTGGGAAAAATTAAGTTAGAGTTTTTTGAAACCTTTAAATACGGATTTTTATATAAATTAAAAACTAAAAATGTTTCGGTTCGATTTTTGGGAGATTGTTTTTCTCTGTTGATGTCCTGCCTTCACGTAATATATTCATAATTCCTTACACTATTGTCCAAATGCAAAGTAAATATATCTCTTGGAAAGCTGAATTTTCATTCTTCCTAGTCATATAAATATATTTTAGATTTTATGTGAAATATAAAAAACTTCTGAAACGTTTCATTTTATTGCTCCTGTACTGATTAGAATAAGAAGGTACGATTTGTACCATCCATCTCGTGCTGTTTAGATGGTTCCAAGTCCCTGTTAAGTTTCGTATAGATTAATGTAGTGTTGAACATATTAAAATTTTTGTGATTTTCGACCAAAGACGAAACTTTGTTCCTTTAATTAACACTAACATTTGTATCCAAGGGTTTGTTTTTTGTGGGTATAAAAATCTAACAGACACTCCTAGGGCGCATTGGCAAGAACCCTCGAATACGCAACTAATATTTGTCAATGTACTTTCACCAAAAAAAATAACATTGAAATCGGTGATCCAACATTTATACAGTTTATATATAGCAAAAATCCCGGGTAGGGTGGGGCTCGAACTCACAACCTTTGGGTTGGTAGACAGACGCCTTGCCACACTGTACCACACCGTGGCCCCCCTAATAACAATAATAGAATTTATAACAGGCTGTCTTGCAGTCTTGGGTTGAGGTTGGGTTTCCCAAGTTGTATGTCACTGCTCCTTTCACTGTCGGCAACTGGGAGGGGAACATCATAAAAATTACTTCACAATAATCTTCTATTGACTCCATTTGTAATTCCCGATGCTATTGGCTATTTCTCATCCACTGCAAATCTTAGGACTCTATTTTGAAAAGATTGTAACTTCCGCTCCCCAGACTTCACAGCCATATATCACCAGTAACCTGAGAATAAAAGGTCTAAAATAGGGGTGGCCAACTTTTCTCTATATAAGATTTACTTATCTTATAAGCGTGTCGTGACTGACTTGTCATATGAGTAGTCTAAAAGGAAAGAAGGGGTGTGAAATGCATACTATGTTCATACACTGTATTTCACTATTAAGTGTATTCCGACCAGGTATGGGTGAATAAGTAACATACAATTTCAAAACTATTTTTTTGTTTTTTAAATCAGTTATTAAGATTTCTAAACACAGGCTCATGAAAAAAAATAAATTTGCAGACCCAACTTTTGACAGCAATAATCCGACCATGCGTTACCCTAAAAATTCGATTTTCCGAATCTTTTTCAAGATAGATTTTTACTAACTTAAAATGAAATTTAATTTAATTATATTATTTCAATTTCTTGAGACAAGGTAATTATTTATTAAATAAATCAAAAATTCGTATCCATTTTTGTCTCAACACTTTATTCTTCACCAGTCCAACATTTCGGCCATTCTAGCCATCCTCAAGGACATCTTCAATATAATTTCTTCCTCACATTAATTTAATGTTTCTTTTGCAGGCTACTTCTGCCCAGGTCATTTTCTTTATTATATATATATTTTTAAATTTAAAGTCATTAATGTTTAATTTTTCTTATATAAGATTATCAACAATCAATACACTACCATACAACTTGTATGGTATAAATACATAAATTAAATATTAATGATTTTAAATTTTAAAAAATAGGCTTTTAACTTATAATAAAGAAAATGACCTGGGCAGAATAGCCTGCAAAAGAAACTTTAAATTAATGTGAGGAAGAAATTATATTGAAGATGTCCTTGAGGATGGCT
>NW_027109908.1:87960-122805 GCF_000696795.3 Halyomorpha halys
GTTGAGACAAAAATGGATACGAATTTTTGATTTATTTAATAAATAATTGAAATTTAATTTTTTTTATCAACTCAAATGTATAAGTACTATTTGTTCGTAAATATGAAAAAGTTGTTATAAAGCTGAACAGTATGCCTGTTAATTGGATTTCAATATTTCTCTTTCGCGTTGTTGTTTCTTTTTTGCCAGGAAAATGAAAATTGACTTTTTGCTAATCTATCAATATCTCGCTGAGTACACATCGCAATGAGATACAGATATACGGCTTATCTGCCTACGTAAAATACAACAATGATTATTTAAAGTACCAAAAAACCCACGTCCATGGGAATTAAAAGAAAATGGGTAATTAATAACTTTTGATCCATATGAAATATGTCTGAAACTATAGCTAGAAAGTTATGTCTTCTGTAATCCCTTCAAAGTCCATGATACACAGAATTCCTACCCAGACATTGCGAGCGATCGATTATCAACTACATTGGCCCCGACCGTTTTATTGCAATTGACTTCTTGGCGACCTAGATATATAGTAACTTTCATAAAAAAAAAATTAGCTAAAAACTGAGCTATCACAAAGAGCTTTATTTATAATCTTTTCACTTTCTTGAGACTATTTATTATTGTTTAAATAAATAATTTTTATCCAATTTTAGTTTCAAAACTATCTATTTTTCTTAATTTAAAACAAATTTGATTTTTTTTTTTTTTTTTTTTCTCTCAACTTTATTCTTTAAACCTTTTCCAACGTTTCGACCCTCAGGCCATTCTCAAGGATACCTTCATATTGATATGTCATTTCCTTTTTCAAATCTTAAAAATGCAGGCTAATTGTATTTGTCCCATATAACCTTGTAGCGAGAGGGAGCAAGCGTTTCCGTCACTATTCACCAGAGCGCTGCACCTCGAGCCTCACCAAAACTCTCAAATTTACATATTACTTCATTTTGTAAAAACATACTGTTATTTTTATATATTAATAATCTCTGTGCATTACACTTAGCAATATCTATACAATGAATAATAAAGGATACCAAAACAATGCACGAACCTATCTCAAGTAGAGTGTACGCCACCAGTGCTAGGACTAGACCTGGAGTAAAGGCTGTGGATTTAAGATCAAATTGGGGGATTTAGAGTCCCTACATGGTCCCTCCTCATTCTCTGTTAGCTCCCCGGCTATCACGCCACTCATGTACAAACCGCCTTCAGCGGACAATGTTTTCCTCATCTTATAATGCCATTAGGCAAAACAAGATAAAATGTAAATATGTGTATATATAATTTTCCTAGGTTAAGTAATATATAATTGTAATTGATTAAAAATAAATAAATAGGAGGTTAGAAAAAAAAAATTAGAGTCCCTCTCGCTACAACCTTTTCTAAATAATTTTTTCCTAGATTTAAACCTTTTATAAAACACTTTTTTTCCTTCCTTCATTCACATTTGCAACTTATGCAACAAATAAAGTTGCAAATGTGAATGAAGGAAGGAAGAAAAGTGTTTTATAAAAGGGTTACATCTAGGAAAAAATTATTGAGAAAAGGTTATATGGGACAAAGGCAATTAGCCTGCATTTTTAAGATTTGAAAAAGGAAATGACATCAATATGAATGTATCCTTGAGAATGGCCTGAGGGTCGAAACGTTGGAAAAGTTGTAAAAAATAAAGTTGAGAGAAAAAAAAGGATCAAATTTGTTTTAAATTAAGAATAAACTAAACCACCCTCAAACAAGAATATATAAAATAATTAATCTATTTTTCATACATATGATTTTTAACAATTTTAAACAACAATATTATTAATAAATTAGGCCGCCCGTAGCATAGTGGTTAAGACACAGTGTTACCAATTTGTCGGTACCGGTTTGAATCCGGCCTGGGACGTTGAATTTTTTTATTGAGTGGCGGTCTCACAAAATGAAAAACTTTGATCCTTAACCATGGTTAGGACTCCATTTGGGAGTCTTGGCCGAAAAAATAATTAATTATCATATCTTTAAATACAAATTTAGCAAATCAATTTTAAAGAATTTTATGCAGGCTATTACGCCCAGGTCATTAATTCAAGTCCACAATTGTCCTGTGATACATAAAAACATCAGGAATCATATACATTTATTAATAAGGCCTTAGCTTATTTCTAATTACTTATTTTGTAAATTTTTGACATTAAAGCTTAATCACAGTCAATTTACACTATTATACTTTATCACAACAATATTTTGAACCTTCATCACACTCAGGTCAGGCATATAATTTATTTATTTTGGTTAAATTTCCTATATCTTTTATTATTACAATTCATATCAAGGTTAATGTAAAATATCAAGAGTGTTCTGAGACACAAATGGGATAAAATGTATTTATTTAAACAATCAAAAAGAGCTTTAACAACAGTGTGCTGGTATGAGTCTACTCTCCTTCAAAGGAGAAGTGAAGCCAAAAATGCCACGCCCTTGGAGCGTAGAAATGTCCACCATATTAATCTTAACTGAAACAGAAGGTGATTAGCGAGTACTCATAACGCCTCTGTCACGTCCCTGGACATCACGAGACCCGACTTTTTGGCTTCACTTTTCCTGTATCCTTTTAATTATCTTCTTTTCTACTAAAGGTTGCAACGCATTGTAGCCACTAACAGTACAGTGCAGCCGAACTTTAAAAAATTGAAAATATTATTTGCAAAATAAACAGTTCTTTAATTGTTTCAGGGAATGGAAGCTCAAGTAGACGCTGGTAGGGCTAAATATATCGGAATTTCTAAATTTAACATTAGGCAGACCCAAAAGATTCTGGACAACTGCAGGATACGACCAGTGAATAACCAGACTGAGATGACAATCTACCTCCAGGAGAAAGAGCTTGTGGCATTCTGTCATCAAAATGATATCACTGTAACAGCATTCTCAGCTTTCGGATCTCCTGGAATAAGGCCTTTTGTGGAATCTTTGAAGTAAATATTTTATAAAGGGAAAACAAATATTGATAGTATTTATTTGTTTTAAAGGAAAGAAGCTCATAATATTTATTGATTCCTTTATTTCAATATTCTGCGCGAAGTTTCAAACTATCTGTCCGTTATCCTACTTCTTCTAAATATCATTACATTTTTTTATTTATTTAAAACCAGATCGAAACCATTGTAGCCCTTAACCATATACAAAATTATAAAGAAAACTAATTAAGATAAAATAAATAAATAAAAATAATAATTCTTAATAAGAGAGAAAAGATAATAACAAGAACAACGATATTCATAGACCTAACAAAACAAACCATTAACTCTGATGGAAAAAAAAAAACGAAAAAGTTAATTAAAAATAAGAAGAAGTAATGTCTTTTTTTTAAAAATTTATTTATTGATATTTACAACTGTACATCAATACATCAAGTAAATTTGAGGAAATCACAATGGTATGGTACAAGCCTGTAGAGAAACTACCCAATGGTAGCACTCTAAAAACATTTTTACAATATAAGGTCTCGAGGCCATCTTCTTTTCAGACGCCTCGGAGGATTGTCCGGAATTAAAGAGGAAGCAAGATTAGAAACTAATGGGTTTGAGTGGGTAGGGAGTTGGTAATGGAAGGATTGATATCTGGATCGGGCTAGATCGGTTACAAATGGTACATTAAGGTCTTTGTGGATGATTTTGTTTGTGACAAAGTAGGGAGCATTTAGGATTTTACGAAGGATTTTGGATTGTAAGGATTTGATACGAGAGGAATTAGAAGGTTTAGTGGAGCCCCAAAGCTCAACGCCGTATGTCCAGATAGGCCTTACAATTGTTATGTAAATCAGTCTTTTGTAATGAATTGGAAGTTTGGACCGTTTGTCTAGTAGGTGCTGTAATAGTCGAAATCGACGTGCAGTTTCCTGTCTTTTTAGTTTTGTGTGGGGATTCCAGGTTAGTCGTTTTCCCAGATGTAGTCCAAGGTAGCGGATTTGTTCGACAGGGGTAAGGGCAACATTATTGAAGTATACTGTAGGGCAGTCAGTAGGTTTACGACGTAGGGTAAAGGTGATTTAATGGGATTTGTTGGAATTTCGAAGTAATATCAATGATAGAATTGATAAATATAGACTTACTAACAGGATGTCCTGTAGCAGCCTGGGCTTCAGTCTTCGAGATGAGGTTGGGTTTCCCAAGTTGTAAGTCACTGCTCCTTTAACTGTCGGTAACTGGGAGTGAAACTTCATGAACCGTTTCTTGATGTAACCTTCCATCGATTCCACTTGTAATTCCTGACGCAATTTCCTTTTTCTTACAAACCGAGGAGAATCCACCGCGATTCTTGAAAATATTGAAATTTTTTCCATTTCGTAAAGGATGTCGCTTCCCAGACTTCACAGCTATACTTCAGTAGTGGCTTGAGAATTGTTTTAAAAAATAAAAATACATAGTTGTTTCTAGTTTTAATTTGGATTTTGGATTTAGGACAGGATATAGCATTGCTATTATTACTTTAGAAGTAGTTAAATCTTATCAGTCTTTACATGCACTGTTATATTTACACAATTCAAAATTATATTAAATACTGTATATTGATAATAGTCACTATAAAAATTGATATAAATAATTTAATTTAATTAATTAATAACATTATTAATTTCTTTCTTTCTTATTTCATAATTTTCAATAATTTTTCCATACAATAATCTTATGAATTGACAATTTAAGATGTCTTCAAATACGGCTGCTCACAATCCTATACCTATAATATTTAACATGATAAAACATTTCACAAAACATCGTGAATATCCCTTCTGTTAAACGATTCCATTTCTGTTTGATTGAGAGGTTTACCACACAATAATTGGTTTTCTGAATCAATGCATTAATAATTATGTTTCTTATTTAATTTAATTAATAATTAATTATAATGTTGATTGATGATGTTAGAGGTGCTGTAGAACCACTCAAGGACCCAGTGATTAAAGAAATAGCTGAGAAGTACAACAAGCAGCCTGCACAAATCATACTGAGGTTTTTGGTGGAATGTGGTGTTGGAATAATACCAAAGAGTTCAAATCCTGACAGAATAAAACAAAATATCGATGTACGTATTGATACTTATTATTTAATTTTTTTTTTTGAAAAACATGATTTATATATCTATAATCATTTTCTAAAGGTATTCGATTTTGAACTGACAAAAGAAGAATTCAACAGGATAAGAGCCCTGGATCGTGGAGAAAATGGAAGGATGTTTAATAAAGTTTTCTTCGGTAAGGCCGTAGAACATCCTGAATATCCTTTTGAAAAATAAATGATTTAAATAAAATATTATTATTTTTTTAATTTTTAATTTTTATTTACCTTATTACACTAATAAGTAACCTGTCCAAACTTCAGGTATGGAATAAACTTTCTGGCTCCACTAAACCATCGAATTCTTCCCGTATCCAATCCTTACAGTCCAAAATCCTTAATGACCGTTACTTTGTCACAAATAAAACAATCCACAAAGACATCAATGTTTCATATCTAACCGATCTAGCCCTTCTCTTCCATTCCTTACAATTCTCCGAGGCGCGTGAAAAGAAGATGGCATCGAGACCTTCTAATGTAGAAATTTTATTAGAGTGCTACCAGTAGGTAGTTTCTCTACATCTCCGTATCCTACCATTATGATCAAATTTACTAGATGAATTTTTATGTAAATATAATTGTAAATGTCCATAAATAAAAAATTTCAGTCCAAAGTCCTATAAACAATAGTCACTTTTCCGTACTATGTAACCAACAAAACCCTACATCATGATCTCTGTTCGGCCCATGAGGTTTTATAATTTTCAGGGCCATAATATTGAGGACAGTTTTATTAGTGAAAGATTTAAGAGCCTTTATCTATTGACATGAAAACTAATTAGTTGTCTCCACCTATGAGTGGAGACTATTATCTGATTGGTTTAATCCCCAAAGGGTTTGAACTTGCACACTGGGTATGAAGGATTCAGTTACGAGGATAAGATGACAGGGTAGAAGCAGTATTGACAAAAAATCAATACGGTCAACATGGCTGTTGAATGGTATCGACTAAAAAAAATCTATAGTCAACAAGATTAGAACAACAATCATTAGAACATAAAAAATAGTTTCATCAATAAAGTCAACAAGGCTGTTGAACAATATTGACTTAAAAAAATCAATGCAATCCACAAGATTAGAACAACCACACCCATTAGAAAATAAAAAGTAGCTTAAATCTATAATAAATATTTCGAACTTTAATCATATTCTGACAGAGTAGCCTTATTTCAAAATCTGTACCTCAGAGGTAAAAAACATTTCGTACAATTTTTTCCAAAATTATTACACATTTTTATTTAACTTTCTGCGTTACCCAGGGATATAGATCAGTTCTCTAACTGGGTGCCTTAATTGTACCCTTAAGAGCCCAAGAGGAGAAAAAAGGCAGTTATTTCAACACAATTTTCAATTACTTTAATGAAAAATATGTATAATTACTAGTAAAAATTGATGAGTCTGCCAAATATAGGTAGGGGGTTAAAAATGGCGACTGTTTCAAAACGTTAAAAATAATTGATTGTTCATTCTGTGCTCTATATCTTTAAAACTACCAACAACTCTAGAAAACCTAATAGAAGACCATAGTAAGCAGAGTAAATTTTCTAAAATATGAGCCCTAATAAAGCTATTTACGTTCAATAGTTCTCGAGATATAGATAAAGCAACTTTTCATAAAAATGTATAGAATGTACTGAAGATCAGTAGTTAGTGAATTTATTTTTAAAAATTTATATCTCAAAAATCATTCGATGTACAGATTCTATTAGTACTCAAATTAAAGCTAGTTTAGTGGACTATAAAGTAGTTTATCTTCGTAGGAATAGTAGTTTTTTTCATGATATTGCTAAAATAAATTGATTTATAGTTGTTCGGACTAATTTTCATTTGCCAAATTTATATCCATATACGAATATCATAAAAACTACCTATAATGGGCTGATTTTTAAAGTTAATTTTAAGTTAAGTGGGCGAACATATTATCGTTGTGCCGGTTCACTGTCAAGGCGTATACATATGACAGTTTATGTGAATGTTACTCAACTAACGTTACTTGTATTATTAACGAACACGACATACCCATTGCTATATTACTGTCACGGAAGTGAAAAATCGTGACGGTGAATTATGTTATGATTGTAACTAACAAATAGCTCCACGATGGAAATGGCTAAAACTTTTGGCCACAACAAGAGAAACTGTATTGGTTACTGTTAAGGCGTTTAAATGTGATAGTTAACATGACAGTTGCTTCACTGACGTTGCTTGTACCATCAACTATCACGCCAGAGCTGGTGCGACAGTACAATAATGACTGTATTAATCATAAAGTTATAGTTATATCAATTCTGGAAGAGCGAGTTAAACGGGTATTTTTTCGTCAGGAGAAGTGCTTCTCATAGTACAAGAGCCGGGAAGAAAAAAAAGGCAGTTACCTCACTAAATTTTTGATTACTTTAATGAAAACTAGGTATAATTAATAGTCAAAATTTATGAGTCTGCCAAGTATAGGTAGGGGGAATTAAAAATGGCGGCTGTTTTAAAACCTTAAAAAAACATTAATTTTTCATTCGGAGCTCTATATCGTAAAAACTACCAACAACACTAGAAAATCTAAGAGAACATTATTTAAAGAAGAGTAAATTTTCTGAAATATTAGCCCTAAAAGAGTTATTTACGTCCAATAGTTCTCGAGATATAGCTTTTTTGAAAAGCAAAATTTCATAAACATTTTGTATGGGACAAGTTTTTTTTATCGCTTTGAAACAGCCGCCATTTTTTATTCCCCTTACCTATACTTGGCAGGCTCATCAATTTTGACTATTAATTATACCTAGTTTTCATTAAAGTAATCAAAAATTTAGTGAGGTAACTGCCTTTTTTTTCTTCCCGGCTCTTGTACTATGAGAAGCACTTCTCCTGACGAAAAAATACCCGTTTAACTCGCTCTTCCAGAATTGATATAACTATAACTTTCATTAAATCAACATAGCTTTCATTAAAGTAATCAAAAATTGGTGTGAAATAACTGCCTTTTTTCTCCTCTTGGGCTCTTGTACTATCAGTTTTTAATCAGACTCAATGGTGAGCTTCAATGTATTTAGTTTGAGTTCAAGTTACATCTATTAATTTCTGTTCATTTTATAATATAATGTTTTTAGTTAATATTTAATCGTTAATGGCTCTTTACATGATAAAATTTACATTTACAAGAGATATGACTCAAGTTGACAATTATAGTGCTAAATTTAGATTCGTTATCTAACACTCCAACGAGGAAGGCACGGAAATAACAAATCAACAAAATTATTATTTTTTTTAGTTTTTTGTTTTGGAACTATTTCGTACCATCAGTTATTGAAGAACTTGAGAGATGCAATTAAGATGGGTAGCATAACTTTGTTGTTTTTGAATAAAGTTTTTCTCTCTTCCTCTGTTTTAAAACTAGTAGGGTTGTCAAAAAGTAATCCCAGTTTATGGAACATGTCGAATACAAAATTATTTTTTTTACCATATATGCCATTAATAAATAAATATAAAATAATTTCTCTTTTATACTTTTATATTGGCTTCAGATACTTTGTATCATATTCTCTTATATTTGATAGAGACCTGTATATTTAGTCAAAATATTTAATTATGGGCTAATTAATATTAATTTTCTCTATTCTTTTCCCACATTATAACATAAGGAAATATATTATAATAATTATCATATCATTAGCTTTACCTTATATCCTTAAAATTGTCATATCATTTTCCTTAAAATATCTTTTAAGGACTTTTGAATTTTATGTTGAAATTTTACTGGGACGAGTAACTACTTATTAAATTTTATATTAAGATCTAATTTTACAATTCGAAATGAAGTTTAAAGAATATTTCATATTTGTATCATATACAATAACATAAAAAATATTTTCTTGCTTCCTTCCTCCACCAAGTTATCCAATCCCTCCGTCCATCGTACATTTCTGACATCCTTTTTTTTTCAATTTATATCCTCAGTGCATTTCAGCAGTACCCCCTCACGGCCTTCAGACTTATATGTAACTGCCCATCGAACCGCAGCCTTTGGTATATCCTCCAAAATTTTATTTCAGACTAGAAATAAACACTTTGCGAATTTATTTTGGAAAACATCATAAAAACTACGACTCCTACGAAGTTAGAGGTCTTGAACTACTCTATAGTACACTTCACTAGCTTTAATTTGAGTATTAATAAATATCTTACGTCCAATAGTTTTGGGTATATAGATTTCTCAATATAAATTTACTAGCTACTGATTTTTCACTGTATTCTTTATGAAATGTTTCAATTTAAAAAGCTATATCTCGGTAATAGTACTAGAGCCCAAGAGGAGAAAAGAGGCAGTTATCTCATCCCAATTTTTTATTACTTTAACGTTAATGAAAACGTGTTAATAAAAACTATGTATAATTAATAGTAAAAATTAATGAGTCTGCCAAGTATAGGTAAGGAGAATACAAAATGGCGGCTATTTCAAAGTGATGAAAAAAACTAATTTTTCATTCGGAGCTCTATATCTTAAAAATTAGAAACAGCACAAGAAAACCTTAGAGAACGTCATTTAAAGAAGAGTAAATTTGCTAGAATATGAGCCCTAATAGAGTTATTTACTTTAAATAGTTTTCGAGATACAGCTTTTTAAACTGCGACATTTCATAAAAATGTTGTATGGGACGTACTGAAACATCAGTTGTCAGTGTTGATATTGATTGATTTATAGTAGTTCGGACAAATTTACATTTGCCAAATTTATATTTATATGTGAATATCATAAAAATTACTACCCCTACGAAGATAAGTGTAATAAACTACTTTATAGAAAGTTAAATTTCCTTTATTTTGAGTGTTGGCAGACATATGTGGTTCTTATGGATGTAGAGATATATTTTTTCAAAAATACAACATTTTATACAAACAACTAGAAATTAACATTTTGTGAGTTTATTTTGTCAAATATCATAAAAACTATTACTCCTAAAAAGATAAACATTATTAACTATTTTATAGTAAATTTAACTAGCTTTAATTTGAGCGCTGGCAGACGTCTGTACGTCCAATAGTTTTTGAAATGAAGTTTTTCATAAATAAAATTTATTGTCCGAACAACTGTAAATCAATTTATTTTAGCAAATATCATGAAAACTACTATTCCTATGAAGGTAAAGGTCATGAACTTCTTTATAGTTCATTAAACAAGCTTTAATTTGATTGCTAATAGACATCTGTACGTCACATAGTCCCTGAGACATAGATTTCTCAAAATAAATTAACTAATTACTAATCTTTCAGTAGATTTTTTAGAAATTTTCTTTTTAAAAAATTATATCTCGAAAACTATTGGACGTAAATAGCTCTTTTAGGGCTAATATTTCAGCAAATTTACTCTTATTTAAATAATATTCTCTTAGATTTTCTAGTGTTGTTGGTAGTTTTTAAGATATAGAGCTCCGAAAGAAAAGTTAATGTATTTTTAAGGTTTGGAACATATATATCTATTATTATTAAAAGTATATATCTATTAATTATAATCATAGGGCTCATATTTTAGAATATTTACTCTACTTTAAATGATGTTCTCTTAGGTTTTCTAGTGTTCTTGCTAATTTTAATACATTTATTATTCCACCTACCTATACTTGGCAAACTACTAGTAATTATAATTAGTTTTCATTAAAGTAATCAAACATTGGAATGCAGTAACTGCCTTTTTTCTCTTCTTGGTCTGTTGTACTATTAGTATTCCAATAGATGGAAGGAGCTTGATGGCATCTCTAAGTGATTCATAATAATGTATAGTTTTGAGTGGTCTTTCTCAGACAGTTATCTAAATTGAAACAGCAGTCAGCCGGTGATGAAAGTGTAGTCTTCCCCTACTCCTCTGTCACGCCTCTGAAAGCACATGATCTCCAACATTTCTAGTGTATTAAATATTATATTACGTGAAGTTATGATTTAAGCGTGGAGACCCAGCCGTCCTTCGGAAGACACTCACGCTGTTGCACCGATAACCGTAAACATGGATCAAGTTCTTCAAAACTGATAAAACACTCAAAATTATTGATAACAGTATTCATTAATGTCATATATAAAAAAAACATAATACTACTGATAAAAGTAATTGATAGTTATATTGATTAGAGTTGCCAAAAAGGGATGTGCTAATCAAAGTTGAGCAATCAAAATTCGGTGTTGAGATAAGATGGGATGTTGCACTGCATTCGAGGGTGTTGAGGTGGCATGAATGTCGAAATGTCCTCGCCAGCACCAAATAACCAATTTAGGAGAACGTTTTTTATGTGAACTATGGGATTTAATTCCAAGAAGAATAAATATGTACAATATATTGAATTATTAACATTAAAATGAAAATTTCAAGTCCTATAAGAAAATTAAAAGTCACAGCATCAAGGGCGTAACCAGGATCAAAACTGGGGGGGGGGGCAATAATCAATTAGATTGTTACATTTCGGCATGAAAAAGGTGAATGAAGCAAAAATTTTAAGAAAAGTTGTATAATTATCGAAGTTCTTCATTAGTTATTACTAAGTGGTAGAAAAAAACTTATTTTTTTTAGGGGGAGTTGCCCCTTGATTTTATATAATTTGTTGGTAATGTAAATATCCGTTCTTCTAGGAATTAATTTTTTTTTTATATCAATTAATATTTTTTAGTTTTATTTCTGATTTACCACTTTTGTATTTATTTTAAAATTAAGCAAATAAATAAAATTTTGAATAAAAGTATTAACTTCAGAAGCTAATGAAGATTGTTTTAAGCTAACGAATGCTTGGGATATTCTACTATTAGAAGCCAACAGTGAGTGGTGAATCCACTTTGTATGATTAGCATAGAAACTGTCGGAAGTGGTATTTTTGGAAGGTCTCTGGAGACTCCAAAGAGGTCATAAAGTTTTTTTTGTATTTACTTTCAAGTCTCATGAAAGAAGTTACTAAGGGTTTCTCAGTATAAAGGGGGGGGGACGATACTATTCTAAGAAGTTATCAATGATTTCATCATTTCCTAGACCCTCTTGTTAGCTTGAATTAATATAGTACAGAAAAATAAAATAATATAAGTCTGTTTCGTTTAGAGGAGAAAAAAGGCAGTTATTTCACCACAATTTTAGATTACTTAATTGAAAACTAGCTATAATTACTAGTAAAAATTGATGAGTCTGCCAAGTATAGGTAGGGGGAATAAAAAATAGCGGCTCTTTCAAAACGTTAACAATAATTAATTTTTGATTTGGAGCTCTATATCTTTACAACTACCAAAAACAATAGAAAATCTAATAAAGCATCATTTAAAGCAGACTAAATTTGCTAAAATGTGAGCCCTAATAGAGCTATTTACGTTTAATAGTTGTCGAAATATTGCTTTTCAAAAAGCAACATTTCATAAAAATGTTGTATGGAACGTACTAAAGTATCAGTAGTTGTTAAATTATTTTGAGAAATATATATCTCAGGAACTTTGAGACGTACAGATGTCTATTAGCACTCAAATCAAAGCTATTTTAATGAGCTATAAAGTATTTTATGGTATTTATTTTCGTAAGAGTAGTAGTTTTCATGAAATATGCCAAAATAAATTGATATATTGTTATTCGGACAAATTTTAATTTGCCAAATTTATATTCATGTGTGAATATCATGAAAACTACTACCCCTACGAAGATAAGTGTCAAAGGTTAATAAAGCTTATTTTTTGCTGGTTTATCAAAGACGTATAAAAACGAATTTTCCCTGCCCTAATTTGGAAGCGGCCATTGGAATTTATAAAAAATATTTCAAAAAACAACCTACTTTTGAAAAACTACAACCAATTATGGTAAATTCATTCATAAGTATTTGAATGTAAGAAACCACATTAGTAACATTTCATTTTGGAGAGTTTTTCACACTTTCCACCACTGTGTGCCGTAGCGTGATGGGGGCGGCAAAAATATTCTGTCTGAAATAATTGACCTGATTATAGGTAAAAGTTAAAACAGACTACTTAAAACAAAATATTTTTCATATATATAATATTGTAATTAATAAAATATTCAAATTTATTTATATAATATTTTAAAGTAAAATACATGAAGTTCCTCAATAAGTCAGAAAAAATATTATCCATAATTATCTTGATGTCCAATCGTTGCCACATTTTATTGATAGATTCCTCCCCTTCAAACATAATTTCCATATCCATTAGTATCTAATGGATTACGTCTCAATCGATATCCGATGGTCTTCTGCCTGAGAGTTGAAAAACTAAATAAATGGAATTTGCGGTCAAATAAAACTCAAATAGTAAATTGGTGTACTATTTTATTAGAGGCAACATTTCGCCTCACGTTGCAGAGCTTCG
The DNA here is from genome assembly GCF_000696795.3 of Halyomorpha halys. Lineage (NCBI taxonomy): Eukaryota > Metazoa > Arthropoda > Insecta > Hemiptera > Pentatomidae > Halyomorpha > Halyomorpha halys. The sequence goes on from NW_027109908.1 coordinate 101,385, forward strand.
TCAGGGCTAAAAAAAATACAAATACTTGACATAAGTACAACAATTTTTTTTTATTTTAGTGGAAAATAACAGGTGTATACACTGAAATGTAAAATTTAATAAGAAAAATTAAAGGTTTATAAACAATAAATGAAAACGGTAATAGTAACAAATAAAGAGAAGACATATTATTTGTATTTATTTATATTTGTACTTTCTTTAATTAAATTTGTACTTTCTCTTATTAAATTTTACGTTTCATTCTATACCCCTGTTATTTTCTACTAAAATAAAAAAAATTTTTTTTTTACTTATGTTTTTGTATCTTTTCTAGCCCCGACGAAGCCCTGAAACATGGGGCGAAACGTTGGCTCTAATAAAATAGTACACCAATTTACTATTTGAGTTTTATTTGACCACACCCAAACCAAACTTCATTTATTGATACACACAGTCAATCAGCAATCTTCCAGTATATCGATATTTTTAATTCGATATATTCTAATATTTATATTGTTACGGCGGTTAGGGATTCAAAAGGAACCTTTACTAGCCCAACCGTGAAAAGTAGTAAAAAGAAAAGAAACGAATAGACGAATTTTGTTATTATTGTATTTTAAAATAAGTGAACATAATAAAGGAAAACAAAATATAGAAAATACTCAAACTAGAAAAAAAAGAAGCAAACTTAAAACTATTACACGCCGTAAAGAAAATTACTAAGCTCGCAAAGATGACCGACTGCTGGTAACTAAGATTAAGTAGATGGAATAAGCATAACGGCCGATACTCAAGTACACCAAGAGACTAACAAAGTGTATTATTTATTTTTTACAGTATAGAAAAAAAAAGAGAACATGCTTTTAAAATAATAAAAACATGTTACACAATCGATTTTTCATTTTAAAACGATGAGTTGGCCGCAACAGATATTAAAATTATTCTATTGAAAATCAAGATTTAAAAAAAATAAATAAAAATTTCAATACCTGATAGATATCAGTTAAATTTCTTTTTCCTGTTTTAGTAATATATTTTATTTTTATTGTTTGTTAATTTAGTAAACGTTTGATAGGTAATATTCATTATCAATTCTATTTTGATTTTCTTCCGAATTTTTTTATTTTATTTTTTAAAAATTGATCAACTAAATTCATTTTTTCCTAGAGTTGTTAATAAGTCATTTTAATAATAGGGGTATTCATGATCTTGAGTTTAACATGTTAAATGAAAAAGTTTATGTTAAATATTAAATATTTCCTTCATTATCCATGGTAAAACGATATAACATGTAACATGGTTGAGAGGCTGTTACTAGGTCTGTTAAATGGAGAATGACGTCACGAAACAGACCAGCTGAGCTTGTCGTGTTAGGTTACTTACTCGTAGTTTGTATTTTGTTTTATTTTTTATTTTGTCTTGTGTTTTGGACTTTTTAAAAAATACAATCAGTAGCCAAACTTTTACACTTCTACATTTCACTTATTTTAGGCATGTTGTAATAAATTACTGTAATCAAAACTTAGAAGTAAACAATAACATGAAGTTTTGGCAGGAAAGGTTACTAAACAAGTTGCTTAGAAAATCCGCGAGGAGCTCTTATGCATTTAACATGACTTTAAATAGGGCTGCTCACAATCCTATAACATTTATTAACATTTAACATGGTAAAACATTTTACATTTAACACAATATCATGAATACCACTAATATAGTTGAGAGTCTGTTAATAGGTTTGCTAAATGGAGAATGACGTCACGCAACATACCAACTGAGCTGTAGACAATTTTGTCTGTTTTCGTTTTGATACGTTAGTTGTTCATAGTTCGTGTTGTTTTTGTCTTGGACGTTTTTAAACTCTAATAAAGTAATGGATAAAAATAACAATAAAGCAATGGGGAAAAAACTAGGAGAGGAAAGATGATGTGACGAGGCTGGTGGAGATTCTTGGAGCATAGCAAGAAGCCCCTTGGCATTTAACGTATAACATGGACATGAGCTGCTCACTTCAATCCTGTACTTATTACATTTAGCATATTAAAACTTTTTACATTTCACACATTATGAATACCTCTAATAAATATTAATGCTTTGTTTTTTTCGTAATTTATTCAACACTGGTTTCCTTCCTTTCCTGGCCAGCACATTACGATTTTTTTTACTTGGTTAAAGTCGCAAGAAGCTTCTTTCTGAACGAATAAAATTATCCTTAAACCTGTGGTTTCCAAACGGGGTTTCGCCGAACAATGGAGTTTCCAGGGGTTCCATATTTTAGACATGGGTCATTTCACGTCAACTAAACACCATACCGGTTTTTGTTTAGGTATCCAAGCCTGTCCTAAAGGCACAACATCAGACACTCTATTTGTATCAAGAAAGAAATCCTTCACCGACATGTTATAGTTGTAAATGTACTCTGACGATGGAGCATATCCTGGAACATTGTTCGCGGCTGGAATCATCAAGAAAGTCTTTTGGGCTCCGGGGACAACGTCAAGCCTTACTGCCAGAAAATTGGAATAATTTGTTTAAGTTGCTAAAGGAGAACAACCTGTATCAATAAATGTAACCACGAAATCCAGAATACGGTGCCTCTAACCCTGTAGTTGTATACTGCACCTAAACATTAAGCAAATAAATAAATATTTGTATCAAATGATAATTCAGTACCAAATGGATTACGCCGCCAAAAAATGTTGGGAACCTGAGTCTAAAACAGTTGAGAATGAAATAGATTAATCAGATAACACCTTAATTTTTGTAATATTGTATATTTCGGTAAGTAAATAATAAAAGTGTATGTTGCGCTAAGAATTGCAACTGTGAGAACAGATATGTTGTGGTATCAGTCACCAAGGACGACTTCAAGTATATATGACGTAAACCAAACGAACCAGTCTTGCTTCAACTCTCTTGCAGTTCAGTTCTCAACATGGTTCGATTAACGATAAACAGTGTTCTTAAACATAGCAGTATGAAGATGCCTGCTATTGGTTTTGGCACATGGCAGGTAAATAATTCAATACATACAATAGTTAAAAAATAATCCAATACGTTAATTCAAAATGCCGGTAAAGAAAATTATTCAAAGTGTTTCTTGGAATGCCCAGTAGATAGCGCTATCCCATGAAACCTAAGATTTATTGAGCCAATGAAAAGCTTGCGCGGTGTAACATCTCCAAATAAATAATTTTCAAACATATTTTGAACAATATAAATCTTTTCAAACTTATTTTTGTATTGTAATGTTATTAATTTCATTGTTTCAGATATATAGTTTACAAAAAAAAAATTAAAAAGCTTGGTTTTAGCTAAACATAACTTAGTCAAAATCTTTACAAATTAATTTTTTTTTTAATGAAGAAAGATAGTCCTGGTGACAGTAAAAAAAAGTAGCACTGATAATATAAAAACTATTTAAAAATTATGTTATTGTTAATTTAATAATCCTTTACTGGAAGATTCCTATGGTATTAACTGGATTTAGTGAATGACACAATTTACTTCCTTATTAAACTATAATAGTTTATTTCATTTCATACAGCAACGTTTCGGGAGATTTCCCCCATCTTCAGGCTGTTGATAACAAAAACCTATATTTGACATGTAATTTTCTCCTATTAGTCTCACTTGCTAATATATTATAATATTAATGTCATTATTGAGTAAAATCTTTCTAATAGTCTAGGAAGTAAATTGTGTAATTCACTAAATCCAGTTAATATGTTATTGTTTTAACCTTTACTCTCATGGAAATTTAAATTTTTGAGCCTGCGATTTGGGCACTATTCATTCTACAAACTATTACAATTCACCTGGAATGTTTAGTTACTTCTTAAAAAACTGTACTTATCTTATGTCCATTTATTTTATTTTTTCTTATTCACCTTATTCAACTCTGTAATTAATTTTCCTTTTATATTTTTTTAAAAATCTATCAGTTATATTTGTATTTTAAATCTTTTTTTTTTGGGCACCTAATTTACTTTTAATATGGACAAAGATATACAACATTCTTATAAATAAAAAAAAGTGAGATGTTTATTAATTGGAAGTATGTAATTAATTAAGGAAGATGGTATAGGTGGTGATAAAAAATAATAAAATCAAAAATGAGTAATAATAACTGATTAGAATAGAATAAATCTATTTGATACAGTTTACCCAAAAGTAAAGAATAAATTAAAGTATTTATGTATTGAGAAACTAGTGGTTAACCCAAAATCATTGTTGGCATACTTATAACTTATATAAATGTCATTATATTTAATTTAAAGGTCAAAAAATAACTCAAATAGTACATTTTATTATGCACTAATTTTTTGCCCCATTTTGCTGAGCTTTATCGAGGCTAAAAACAATAAATAAAAAAGCTAAATAATTATGCATACAGGATATAAAAATAAAATATTACATTAAATATAATGTAAACTGTAGGATTGTGAGACGACTTAAAAAATATTTTGAAAATTATATAAAAATGAGCAGCTTAAATTAAAACAAAATACGAATGATATGAATAAAATTAGGTATAATTAATAAAAACAAAACAATAGATAAGAAAAGTAAATACAAATATAGTAGAAATTAAATGAAGGAAATATATTAGGTAAGAGTATAAAATATATCAAAGGGCAAATAATAATTTTAATGTTTATTTCTTGTCTTCTTTTAGTTTATACAATATGTTTTTTAATAATGTTTCAAGCCATTTTTTCCTCATAAGAAATATGCATGTATCTTCTGAATTTTGAAAGAAGTGCTTATTTCCATTATTTCTGTATATAACTTGATCTACTGATTATCTGACCGATGATTCATGCATAGCTGAGGTTAACATGTGTTTCACTATAGTAATTTTTTCTTTTTATATTTAATTTAAATAAAATGAAAATAATTGTAAAACATTTTAATTCAAATTATAATTCTTTGAAATTAATTATAATACAAGATTTAACATTTTTATGGTTTGACATAAAATAATACATATGTTAAAAAAATTGTTCTAGTAAGGATTAAGATAAATAGAAATAACAATAAATAAAGTAAAGTAAAAATTTGATATGTTGATTTGTTTGTAAATAAATCATAAACTTTTACAATTCTGTTTCAAATATTATATTTTTCAGATCAAACCGGAGGAAATTGACACAGCATTGAATGCTGCTATAGACGCTGGTTACCGGCACATTGATACAGCTTACGCCTATAGAAATGAAGATGATATAGGAACAGCACTGAAAAAAATGTTTGAAAGTGGCAAAATTAAAAGGGAAGATCTCTTCATTACAACTAAGGTATTTTATTGATATTATGAATGAATAAATTATATTTAAATTAATAATTATGATTCCAAAGTCACAGAATAATAAATGCATATACTAAAAAAATAGTTTCATAACTAAGCAAAAAAGAGCAGGAAATATCATAAATTGCTTTTGAATAGAAAAACTACTCAATAAATTATTTCGTCAAATTTGGAGATTAAAACAGTTTTTAATACGAATTATTTTTATTTGAGTATCTTACACTGAGTATTTTCATTGAAATTAATGCATTGTAATCTGTTTTATTATACCATTTTAATGAAATAATATTTTATGAATAAATATAATTAAAGCCTTATGTTTAAAAAAATAATAGATTTTTTTTTTTTAAATAATTCCTGAAAACTGAAATTTATTTTAATAATTAGTGTAATTAATAATAATTAATTTATAGTGGAAACTAAATCTTTCTATTTTGAAACTTTTAATTCAGGAATAATTATTACATCAAATTCACAAAGAACTGCTTTGTCCTTGTGATGCCCATTTTTTCATCTAATACTATTTATTTATTTTTTACTGGAGTATCTTCTAAGAAATTAATGTGTTGCTGTATTGCAATACCATGTTGATACAATAGCATTTTATGAATAAAGTTAGACATAAGTTGGTTGAAATAATGTATATCAATAAAAAAATTAGGTATGGAATAGTTACCTATATGTGAATAAAAATTTACAACATATATATTGCTAATTTTATTTAATAGTGGCATAACTAAAAAAAAAAGTTTATTTATGTTTTATTTAACTTGATTCAAAGAAGTAGTTTCATCATTGAGAAATCTTCATTTTCTCTAATTTTCTGCCAGAGAACAATTATGCCGGTATCAAACTGTACTTAATCATTCTTGAACAATGGTATTAAATTAGTTGCTTTATTATCGTTAAGAGATTAGTTTGATTGTTTTCTTGAATAGTGACATATTTTGCTTTTTGACAAGTTGAAAGCAGTTTTTTTTTTTGCAAAGTGACATACTTAGACCTGAACTTATTTGAAATTTACTATTTGAGAGCTGAAATCAACAGACACTACTTGCTATGTTTAATGCATAGGTGAAGCAGAGCATGGAGTAAATGGGATTGGTAATCATGTGCTAAGATTCATAGAAAACAAAGTAAAGACAACAAAGATTTCATTTTTTACAGTGATAATTGTGCTGGCGAGCGAAAAAAACAATTTATGATAAATCTCATAAAAACTCATATTTAGAGAAAGATTTAAAAGTGTAAACCCTAGTAAAAGTAAAACAACAGCTCTGTGGTAAACAATTATGAACCTAATGTGAGCATACTAAAAAAAAAAAAAATGTTCTTTGGCCCTAAGAAAAAACAAGATTTTCTTGATTTAATAAATAACAAATATTAACAAACGACAACATACAAACTGCGACATATGCCATTGACACCGCTATCATTTCGAGAAACACAGACTCTTCATAGGCCACACTAACACTACAACATAGTCTAAAGAACATACAGACCTGGTGCATATGATGGAAAATTAAGATTAACCCCGAAAATTAAGATTATGCCAGCCAAATTTATGGACCAGCTAAAAAGACAAAGATTCAGGGAACACAAACTTTTCAATCGCAATTATTAAGATTGGTAACGAACTCACCACTGAAATGAGACCATTCACACCGACCTGCCCTTTCCGACTTTAACGTACCTCATTTATATGACTTGCAAACGGTTTCAAAATACACTACATGGACATTTCAATAAATTTATACAACAGATGGCAACATATGACATCCCTGACGCAACTCGGACTAGGCTGAAGAGGAATTGGATCAGGGACCTCCTATTGTAATCAAGTAATTAACTTAACGTCAGGAGGATGCACCACTGGGTGCTGTCTCCCTCATGCCAACTCATGTCATGCCTGAATAGCTCATTTACTGATTGTAAACTAGATTTACAGGTGCAGATAAAAAAAAAATTAGAATAAACAACAATAATATTCCAGAATTTTATTATTCATTCTATCATCATTTGTAAATTTTTATATATATTTTTACTCTAATTATTTATGTATTTTTTTAATGCACAATGCATTTATTTAATCAATTTAGTTTTAAGAGATACAAATATCTAATTTATAAAAAAATTGAAGAATAGAATAAATTTTGATTTCAATATTTGAATAAGTGTGTATTTAAAATATTCATAGGCTTCTCCTGAATAATTAGCATTATGTAAAATATGTCACTATTCAAGCAAAGCAGCGATATCTATAATTAACAATTGTAATTCATAAATATTATTTTTATATCAGCTTCCACCTTGGGCAAATCGTCGGGAGGATGTGGAAGCCGTCTTAGAAACATCTCTTGCTCGCCTTCAACTCAACTATGTTGATCTTTACCTTATACATTCTCCGATGGGATTGCAAAAACCTGAGGATGAGAACACTTCTATTGCATCATTAGGACTGGACATGGAAACAGACCTCTTAGAATTATGGAAAGTAAGTTACTTTGATATTGACTCTATCATAGAGTTACAAAAATAAAATTATTATCTGAGACAAAAAATTTAAAGAGATATGAAGCTTGTTCCAATGCCAATTCCTTTCTGCTTCAAATCCTTTATTTGACATATCTGACAATATTTTGGACTCTCCCATCCACTTTAAGACTATTTTTTAATAAGTATCAAGTATTAGTTATAAATAATAACTATCAAGTATTAGTAATAAATAATAAGTATCAAGTATTAGTAATAAATAATAAGTATCAAAACAATGTGTTTATAGTTGACGTAGATACAATGTTCCAAGATGGTCGGGAAGTGTAGTAGAAGTTAATTTATGTCAGTAGAAACTAATTTCTGTCAATAGAAGTTAATTTAAAAGTTTCGGCCATATTATATTTTCTTGTTATAATTTTTCTGTTTTTGTTTTTACTAATAGTTGTTATATATCATTTTGTTTTTTAGCAAGATAAAGGCCTAAAATTTAGGCCAAAACATCGGCGTAAATAAAATAAGTTACATTATTTGTGTTAAGTTCTATTAATCGCACCTCCTAACCATCTTCTCATGTAATAAATAACATTTTATTAATTCAAAAATCTAACAATTTTATCCTTCTGATGATGTAATGTTTATATACAATATTATCTAAACCTGAACTTGATGAGAAAAGTAGGAGACTGTTACTCTATTAAAATCTAGCAATTGGGTGTGATTCTGACCAAATCACCTCTCTGTACAACCTAGAAACAGGTCTTCCTTACAAATTACTGAACCTTTGACCCTTCATGGGTTGTAGTGGTGCAGATAGTCAATATTAATAATAATATATTTGATTAATCTAGAGAACATTTCAATATCTTAGGTTTGTTTTTTTTTGAGTGGCTTAAAGCACTGTGGGCAATAAGGTCCAAGTGCACAATATCTTGGCTTACCATTTCTATTTTTGTTTCACACTATCTTTAAGACATTTTCTAAATTTTGCAGGGTATGGAAGCGCAAGTAGAAGCAGGAAGGACAAAGTATATCGGTATTTCCAAGTTTAATCAAAGTCAGATCCAGAGGATACTGGACAATTGTAAGATTCGTCCGGCCAGTCTTCAAAATGAATTGCACATTTACCTCCAGGAGAAAGAACTTGTTTCCTTCTGTTACAAAAATGACATCACTGTAACAGCTTTCTCTGCCTTTGGTTCTCCAGGAACAAGGAGTTGGAGTGAGAGTGCTAGGTATTTATTATCAAGGATAGTAATTTAGTCAAAGTGATGGATAAGCTTTAATATTGACAGCTGAACAATGCTATCGTAAATTCAGTATATTATTCTATAGTCAGCACCAGCTCTATTTTAAATAGGGGTTATGAATTATTGCTGTATCGTTCTCCTTGAGAAATTTTGAATCATTTGTATTCTAGGTAATTTTAATAAGATAAAATTCGTGTTTGTAAACATTCTTCACCTCTTATTAGACTTGTAAGAAATACTTTTGCCCAAATGTAAAAAAAATAATTTTAATGCAATAGTTTCAGGCCCTTATCTAGATTATTTAAAAAATAACTGTTTGTTTATTGTGATATAAAATCTGTAAGAAAACTAAAATTGGAACAGAGTTATCTAAAACCTACAATTAAAAACAGAGGACAAGAAATTTTTATTTTTGAGGCGATTTGAAGATAAACATGAGAGATACAATAGAAAAAATGGAAGAGTGAATCAAATACAAAGCATATAATAAATTGGGTAAAATAATATTGAGTACTTACGGGATGATAGTTGCAGTACATATCCAGTCTATTTTAATCTATATAAGATGGAAATTGGGGTATGAATTGGAGGTTAAGAAGGTGAACGAAAAGAATCATTGAACTTGTAGAAATCTTTAAGGGCATAAACCTTCAGAGATAAAATAAAGAATAAAATTAAAATAAATGATTGACACTAAGCTGGACTCCAATTAAATACAGAAAATGGCCATAAACGGCAAGTAAACTTCTGAAGACCGACAGGATTATGAAATAAAAATTAATTGATACATATCTATTATACTTCCTATTTATTATTATTAATATCTTTGGAATGAAAAGTACTCTTTCTTGTTTTAATTTTTTTATTTTATTTCATTAAAAACAATAACAAGGTTTTAAGGATGTCACCCCATCATCGGGTATCTACAACAAATTCTCAAATTCGTCCTATGCATACAACACTTAATAAAGATATCACAATTTCTTTTTTAAAATTTAAAACAATTACCTGATTAAAATTACATTTAGTGTTCTCCTTATCAGTCTTATAATACAAACAATAACATATTGTTGTCAATAATATAAATATTATCTATATAGAGGTCGGAGAGTATTGACTTAGTTTGTAATATATTGGTTATCAATGGGAAAGATAACCTGGTTTCAGGAAGGTATTTCACATCTGAAAATATCTCAAAATAAGGAGATCTCCTTATTTATAATATGTTGATAATATCAATTATTAATATTTATATATAATTATTGATCGATCTTTTTGGGTCCTATTGATTATGCTGTCATGATTCAATTATATTACCTATTTATCTCAACAACTGCTTTATAATGTAATGGTTTTCATGATATGAAGGGAATTAGTGAATGCATATCTATCAAATGAAACTTTATATGCACTGTAATATTTATTAATTTATTAAAAATAAATAAAAGGAATTTTTAATAGTTTTAACTAATTTCATATCTTAAGTATAGCTTGGGTTCAAATTAAAAGCTTTAATATTAAATAGATAGTATGATTTTATTTAAATTTTATATCATTTTAGACTCTTGATCTCAGAGCGGGTTTCTAGGCAATCAGAACAGAGACTTTACTACTAATAACATTTAATTAAATTAATATATATTTTACAAATGTATTTAAATTTAGGTAGAACAAAACTAACCAATTTCATAGAATCTTTGTTTGATAATTTTCTCAACAAACTAACACTGACTGTTTGCAATATTTCAGTAAACAAACACTAACGAAACAAAACATTGGTCCTCTAACAGTTTTTTACTCACTTCTCATCCACCGAAATGTGTTGTTTGGTGATACAAACAAGGAGTCCCTTATTCATCTTGGGTGAATCTTCGATGTTCTCTTTTTCAAGATGTCCACCCTTGAGCTAAACAAAAGATGATGAGGACCTCCTCATCCAGGAAACATCATTCCCCACCCATTCCTAAGCAACGAATGATTCTAAAAACCAAGTTCTCTTCCTTCCCCTTCTCTAGGTGTTAGTTCTCAATATCAATTGTAGCACTACGGTTTTGAGTTTTTTCTTATGATTTCCTTTATGAACAATTTTCTTTAACACTTATTATTAACTTTTATTTTTTCTTAAACACACTGTAATTTCAATTATGATGGGAAGTTAAAATAAAGTTTTTAAAATATTTTAATCTGCTCAACATGGGCGAAATTCAACGAACTTTGACAATACACGCCCCGCCATCTTCTTTGTTTTGAATAACGATCTTTCCATATTTGACTGAACAAAATTGGTTAGCTTTCTTTTTGGTTTAACAAAGCAAATGAACAATATTGAAACGATAAAGAAAATAAAAACATATTAAAAACCCTTTATACATAAAAATATACTATTTACACAAAAAGAGGATATTACAGTGCATATAGCTTAGATGTGTTCTGGACATGAATGGTATAATTAATAATATCAATTTTTAGTAATGTTATGACTGAATGATTTTAGAGCCGCTGCTATACCTCTTGAAGATCCTATAATTACTGAAATTGCTAAGAAATACAACAAACAGCCTTCACATATTCTGATTAGGTATTTGATTGAATATGGTGTTGCTGTCATTCCAAAAAGCTCCAATCCTATTAGAATAAAGCAAAATATAGATGTGAGTATTTATACCTTTTATTACTTTTTAGTATTATAAAATATAAATTTTTTTTATTAACTAAATTATTTTTTAGGTTTTCGATTTTGAACTTTCTAAAGAGGACTACGATAAGATTAGCAATCTTGACCGTGGAGAAAATGGAAGGATATTCGGTTCTGTTTTCTTTAATAAGAGCATTAAACATCCAGAATATCCTTTCCCAAAATAAATTTTACTGTCTAAGTCAGTATTATATCATGCTAGTAATTGTAACTCACTTTGTTCCAAACTGGGCACTCTGGGACTCTTATCCCATGAATAATTGGATTTGAAAAAAAAAAAATTTAGTTGAAGTGTTTTTTAAAAATAAATTTCTACTTACAGAACAGTGGAGAAAAAATGTATATTTTTTGGATCATTTAATTGTGTGAAACATTTTAACTGATAATTTAATTATTTGTAAATATTATATTCTGTAGAAAGTTTTATAAAAATATATTCAAATCCTGAACCACCTATTTCATTTATCCCTCATATTTCATTCATACATTATCCATTATCAAACATTATTCAAAAATTCTAATATCAATAATTTTATATAAAGCAACTTTTTTTTAAACATAGTAACCCTAAGGGAGGCTCATGTATTTATTTATCTTACAGATTCCATGCTATAATAGCAATATTATCTGTGTAACAATGTTTTTGAAAATTTTTATATGAGTGTTAATGTTGACGTTTAAAGTAACAACACACATTTACAAGCAGAAAACAAAAATAAAACCAAACAAAAAATACGTACAATAAAACATAAGGAATATAACAAAACAAGTGTTTGATTAATAGAAAATAATAATTTTATAAATATAATATATGAAAGATAAAGTCTAATATATTGTAATAATTTTAAAGTTATTAAAATTAAAATAAAACGAAATTTTATATTTTTTAACTTGTAATTCTGACATCTAAAAGAGATAGCTTGGGTTGAAATTTAAAAACTTTAATACTAAATATGTAATAGAATTTTATTTAAGTTTTATTATATAAAAGACTCTTAATCTCAGGGCGGGTTGCTAGGAAATCAGAAAACAGACACTTACAATAATTACACTTATTTAAATTAGTATCTCTATTACAAACGTATTTAAATTTAGTTGTAACAAAACTAACCAAGTTCACAATCTTCTTTTTTCTAATGTTATGTCCTACTCAAAATGGCTTCCTCTCTCTCACAACAATGGCTTCCAAGCTTTCCCGCTTCCAGCCGAAGTACGTCCTCTCACCAGGCAATCCAAACTCAGAGTATTTTTCTTCTTGTGTGACTCTTGGTTGTCCTCCTTTTTTCAAGATGTCCACCCTTGCTGGACAGAAATTGATGAGGACCTCCTCATCCTGGAAACATCATTTCCCACTCGCGCCCAAACAACGAATGAATCTCCAAAAACAAAACCTGCCTCGATGTTACATGTAAACATCGATTGTCGCACAACAGTTAGGAATATTTGCAAATGATTTACTTTCTGAATATTATTCTTTAACACTATTTCTTGACTTCTATTTTTTCTTAAATTTTCAGTTATGATGGGAAGAGTTAAAATAGTTTGTATGATATTTGAATTTGCTCAACATGGCCTTGATTCAACGGACTTGTTGACTGAAGAATACGTACCGCCATCTTGGTTTTGTTTTGAATCACGAATTTATTATGTACAATGAAAATTAGTTTGCTTGCTTTTTGGATAAACAAAACAAATGAACAATATTAAAATGATACATAAAATAAAACATATCAAAAACCCTTTATACATCAAAATATACTATTTACTCAAAAAGAGGATATTACAATATATTAGACCATATTAAAAATGGTGGAATTCATGATTCAGTGCTTTGTTTCTTCTATGATCTACAATCAAAGATTTGGCAACTTCTTTAATTCAAATGATTGAAGCCCTCAATGGTGATTGTAAGCTGATTAACATGGAAAATTTTGGTATTTTGTTAAAAAAAATTACAATTTTAAATACAGCCTTCAGCGGGGCTAGCCTTATTTTATTATGCTACTACCTCAAACTACCTACACTTTATTCCAGAAACACAAAAAAGATGAATATAATTAATTACACTTTGAAGTCACCTAAAATATAATAATAAAGAATGAGAATAATATTATTTTCTGAAATATTCTAGGCTATGAAAACGTTTACATTTTAAGAAAGCTGAAAATAATTCACTCAATATCAAATTGAATAAGTGTGTTTTTGGTAATTCCATTACTTCATAATAAGAATTTTATTTATACATTATTTCTCTCCACAATTTGGAGTAATTGAAAAAAATATACCCACGTATGACCATCACTTTGAGTTTGCCTAAAAACAAATGTAGAATTACCTTTCATCACACAACCCTAGATCATAGTAAACATACAAACTCCAGGGTTGTGGGTATTTTAAACTAAATTGCTCATGTTTTGCAGTGTGATGGCTTAATGAGTTCTGGTCTTAAAATAATGATTATAACTTCTAATTACTTAATAATTAATAAGTTAATTGTACAATTGTGGTTGTGAGGAAACATATGGAGACATTCACAAATAGCAACAATTGGTTGCTAACCAGGCATTTTTTTTTCTTACCTCCTGGAGCAAAGAAAAGGCATTTACAAATATATATATATATACCAGCTATTTCATTTTCTTGTTTTGGTGGGATGGCATTATAAGAATGGTTGCCAGGTCCACTGAAGGCATATGTTTGCCTGGATGCTCACTAGGAATAGGGAGGGGCTATTCCTGTTGGTGGTGTTGAAGTGATGACTTGGGCTGCAGAGCCTCCCTCCCATGAGGAGGACATCGGCCAAGGGAACAATGCTTTGCCACCTCCCAGGTCTTGGTGGAGGTGCGATCTCACTGAATAGAGGGTTAGCACAGGCTTTCAGTTCATCAAAGAATTTGATGTGCCTACGGCCTATGAATTCCGGCGCAGACGGGAGTTGGAGCTCCACACATATTACTCTGTTCCTGGCCCGCTGGAGTGGAGTTCCACTGACTATTCGCCTCAGGAAGGCAAAAATAAATGACCTAGCAAAATCTAGAAAGTTACAGACGAATTCGTTGGGAATGTCCCAGTGTTTTCAACAGAACTAATTTTTTTATCATGCACGTCCATTAGCGTATTTTTCAACGATTCAGGGTTGTGATGTTGAAAATATGAAACAGGCATACATAATGATGTAAAATGGCAGTGAAGATAAATTCATTTTCCTTAAAGCACTGAACATTCTGTCAGAAATCCCGCCCCAATTTTCAGTTCCATGTTGTTGGTAGGAGCATTAAAATATGTAAAACTTAATGCTGAGACACTCCATGGTTGTGAGGAAATCTAACTTTGAGAATTTTTAATTACCCTGTTAATGCAATAAAACGACTATTCCAAATGAGTGAGGTTTTGTAGTATGGCCCTTCCACTAAGTAAAGACTTTTTTCATATTCATATATTAATAGTAATGATTGGAGAAGTTTATCGGGGGGGGGGGAGAGGAGTGCGGTCAGCAAAGAAGTACATAAATAAACAAAACCATATTTATTTATTTTATGCCTAATTTTATGGTTTTGTTTATTTATGTTGTTCTTTGTTGACCGTACCCCCCCCCCCCCCCCCGGCAAACTTCTCCAATCATTAATCAACGGTCAACTATCTACACCTCATTATTAATAGTAAAGACCTAAAATCAGCCAGGGACACAAATTGTACATTGAAGAGAGAATGATCCATACATTTATTTATTTAATTCTATGTATGTATGTAATTGTTTGTTAATAAGTTGGTTGAGAAAAATAATCATCTTTAAAATTAAAATTGTATTCTATATCACCATAAATTTGTAGTAGAAAATTAGTTTTATTATTTGATTTGTAATAGACATTTCGCAAATTGTAACCTAAATACTTTGTAAATAGAATTATGAATAAAACAACACTTTTGACAACACTGCTTCAGACTGTTGGAGGGCTATTTCCTTTGGTCACTGGTAGTGTCCATTTATGTGACATATAATCTTTGTTCTTTTGTTATAAAACCCATTCTGAATTCATTTTGTACAAAAAAATTACTTATAATTAATGATCGAAATTGTATAAAGGCCACATGCTGGCCGCTTGCCACGAATCGGAGGCTTGTACTAATGACAGTACACAGAGCGGACCATCCATATAGTACAAGAGCCGGGAAGAAAAAAAGGCAGTTATCTCACCCCAATTTTTGATCACTTTAATGAAAACTATGTATAATTACTAGTCAAAATTGGTGAGTCTGCCAAGTATTGGTAGGTTGAATAAAAAATGGCGGCTGTTTCAAAACCTTAAAAAAACAATAATTTTTCATTCGGAGCTCTATATCTTAAAAACTACCAACAACACTAGAAAACCTAACAGCACATTATTTAAATAAGAGTAAATTTTCTGAAATATTAGCCCTAAAAGAGCTATATACGTCCTATAGTTCTCGAAATATAGCTTTTTAAAAAGCAACATTTCATAAAAATGTTATATGGGACGTACTGAAAGTTACATAGTTTTCATTAAAGTGATCAAAAAGTGGGGTGAGATAACTGCCTTTTTTCTCTTCTTGGACTCTTGTACTAATATGTCAGCGTTTTTAAGAGAGGCAAGCATAGCGGACGTACAAGTGGTTTCAGCCATTGCACTGGGATTATATTATTTTTATTACAAAAATAAAAATAAAATGAAATGAGATTAAATGAAATTAAATATAAATAAACAACATTAAATATAAAACTTATTATATAAAGTAACAAAGACACCTTTAACCTCATAACAGCACTCAGTTGCAACTAAATAAAAAACAATGGTTGAGATCACCAGCGCTGTCAGGAACCCCTCTTTGATCTGTGTCCAAAAAACCGACTCTCGACGGATCGACAACGAGCTTAGGCCAACTCATACCAGCCAAGCCAAGCCCCCCATCCTCATGTTCGCGCATGTCTGAGTTCGCCACGGCTTGGCCAACATGTAGAGGCCCCTTAAGAAATTACTACGTAGCAAGATTGTACCCTGTCTTATTTCTTTTATTAATTAAAACACGGGGAGTACACAGATTTATCAGTTTTCAGTTCTAAAACAATGCAAACTGAAAACAAACGTGTGGATGCTCACAAGCACCCTTTGATTTGTTATAAAACACCGACACCCAACGGGTCAGCCGCAAATTCAGGCAAACTTACACCAGTCAATCTAAATAACCCATAAACATGCTAGCGCAGGCACGAATTTCCCATTGTTTGGCAAACGTGTAGAGGCATCTTAAGATTTCATGACTTAGAAACAGTCGTAAGAAACTTATTTTTGAACGAATATAAATATTTTAACATTTTGACTTTATTTATTTTATTTACAACTGTAAATAATATTTTACAACCAGCGAATGAGAAATATATAAATATGTATATAACATTGTATATATAACAATGTCATGGAGGCAAAGATCATCCACTGGTACCTCTCCATTATGATTGGAATTTAAAAATCAATATAAGAGGTCCCTGTTCGAGCTCCTTCTAAACCTCGTCTCGTATCTGGTAAATCTCGTGTTGATAGTTCTTTAATTAGAGATTTAGTATGTCGTGAAGCCGTTTATATAGTGATTTAATGGTTCATTGCACGTAGAGAGTTCGTAAGTCTTTGTTAAGTTCTTGTACTGATGTAGGGGGTGCGCTACCATATTTTCAGTCTTTTGGCTTGTCCGTAAATTTGTGCACCTAAGTCCAAATTGGTCTAAGAAGGTAACATTGTTCTTAGTCTAGTTGCAACTGAGAGCTGTTAGGAGGTTAAAGGTGTTTGTTGTTACTGTTTATAATAAGTTTTATATTTAATCTTATTTATTTATATTTAATTTCCTTACATTTTCTTTTTTTGTAATAAAAATAATATAATCCCAATGCAATGCCTGAAACCACTTGTACGTCCGCTATGCTTGCCTCTCTTAAAAACGCTGACATGTGGATGGCCTGCTCTTTGTTTACGGAGCATTTGTACAAGCCTCCGATTCGTGGCGAGTGGCCAACATATGGATACGCCTTAAGGTGTGCAAAAATTCATTGTAGTCTTAAAGTAAGTGAGGGAGAAACTGTGGCAACACTAGGTACTGAGTGTTGCCACAGTTTCTTATGTTCCTAACCTTCCTAATCCAGTTAGTGTAAATAGTGTAATAAAACAAGTGATGCATTTTAATGGTTATCATTAATTTTCCAGTTATTAATAAGATCATTTTAGGAGGTCTATGTAAGTCGTTTGTCCAGATTTTAACATCTGAATACAATATTCAGCGCATGCGCGAAGTTACGAGAGTATGACAAATGTTATGCAGCGCCATTACACATTAATGTAAAAGTAAACACATATTTTGAGTTTTATATTACATAAAAATCTCATTCCTAATTACAACATAAAATGAGGATAATTAATCACTATTGGTTTTCAACATATCTCATACTTTTTATAAGAATATTCAATATCATGTAACACATATAAAGTCAAGATGGCGTTCGGGTTCAGCCGTCCTTCGGAAGGACAAAGACATTGTTGCACCAACAAATACAAACATGAATCAAGTTCTTCAAAACTGATAAAACACTCAACATTATCGATTATTGTACCCAATAATGTCATATAAGATACATATCATGATTAATTGTAAAAAAATATTAATGCTTATGTTGATCAAGTGTGTCTTGAAGATATTGCGCAAGTTGTGTCAATTATTATTTATTTATTTGTTTGTGAGAGGAATACACATTTTTAAGGGATTATTAATTTTTAATAATAATTAGCGTGGGTACTAACTCTAAGTACCTGAGTTCGAATCCGGCTGGGCAGAAAATAGTTTTCTGTTACACTCTTGTACGTCCGCCATGCTTGCCTCTCTGAATAACACTGACATGTGGATGGTCCGCTCTTTGTTTACCGAGCATTTGTACAAGCCTCAGATTCGTGGCGAGCGGCCAACATGTGGATCCGCCTTAACACATGCCATTCTTTGGCAAACGTGTGGGGGGGGGAATTAAGATTTTATCACTTGGAACTAGTCATAAGTAGCATATTTTGCAACGAATATAACATTCGAATATATTATTTTGTTTCTGGAAACATTAAAAAATAAATGACTAAATTGGATTACACAATTAGTTTATCTTTGAAGTATTATTGTAAATATCAATATTAAATAAACAAACAAGTTGTTGCGCTAAGAATCGCAAGTGTCGAAATAGTTTTATTGTAGTATCAGTCTACCATAAGTATATATCAACCTCTTCTTGTTTATTATCTTAACCAGTCTTGTTCCGACTACAGTGCCATTCAGATCTAAAAATGGTTCGTTTAGCGATAAACAGTGTTCTTAGACATAGCAGTATGAAGATGCCGGTTGTAGGTTTTGGCACATGGCAGGTAAATAATAAAAAACATGCAATAGCTTAGAAACACATATTGTAACTTTCACCTAACTATATATGGGATGCATGATAAGTGGAAGTATTGCGATCGGACAAAATTTCGAATTCGAGTTCAACAGACAAATTTCTCAAAATGTTATCTGTGAACAACCTAGCTCAAAAACTAAAAGTCATAGGAAGTGTAGGCCTCGGCGTGTCATGCTTTATCTACACGGGTATCACTTGCCGCAAATCCAAGGCTTGTACAAATGTTTGGTAAACAAAGGAAGCAACAAATTTAGGTAACCACTCGTCCGTTTTGTTCTTTTGACTTTCTTTCGGTGATTACATTCGACTTACTCTATTTACATTATAAAATGAATCAGAAAAAAGATAACGGGATGAGAAGAAACGTAAATATGAGCAAGATTAGGTTGTAGATAATAAAAATTCATGTAAATAAATCTTTCCTGTAAGTAAGAATATTTTGTATAAATGTCCTATTTCTGTTCCTGTATCTTTACTCAATTATTCTGATCATTCTTTTCAAATCTTATCATTGGATCTACTATTAATGATTCTATTCAATTCATTAAACACTGGAATGTATACAAAACTAGCAGAACCCTCTATATTTATGCAATACACTTCTCAGAAACATGAATAATGCAAAGAACAAGCTAAAACCACTTACAATAAAAACATTGTTGAACCTTAAAAATGAATTGTTTCTATTCAATACAGATGCAGAATCATTAGATTATCGATCCCCTTCCTTTTCTCTTTTATCAATTTTTTTTCACACTAAGCCGATTAATCTGTAAGAAAGTTAATAAGCTGTATAGTTAACAGCAGTTCCACGGTTGTAAATGCTACTTTTTATATTTAATTTAAAATAATAGTAAAACTCTACAAATAGGTAATTATAATATAAGAAACACTAAGGATTTTTTTCAGTGATACAGAATAACATAATTTCCAAAGTTAAGACATTGTGACAATTATTAAGATTAAAGAAAAGTTTAATAAATCTTATGAAATATTGATTTATATTTATTAAAATATTGAGTTTTACACTTCTCTATTGAAAATTTTATTTTCAGATCAAACCAGAAGACATTGACACCGCTCTGAATGCTGCCATAGATGCTGGTTACAGGCACATTGATACAGCCTATCGATATGATAATGAAGCGGATATTGGTCGAGCCCTAAAAAAAATGTTCAATAGTGGCAAAATCAAGAGGGAAGAGCTTTTCATCGTCACAAAGGTACTTTATCAATTTATGAACTGTAAAATCCTTTAATAAATTATATTTATTTTAAATATATTTGTATTGAGTATAAAAAAAAGGTGAAAACGACTGAGATTCATTTGAATGAATCCAGAAAAAAAATTCTAATTTTTTTCTTCCAATTCAAAAATTACGTTCTCAAATATAAATCTGACTTACACCACTTTTCCTAGACTCATCACATATATAACTATTGTCAAGGAGTGCTCCTTTGTTCTTTGGATTCCTATATTTTTGTTATCTATATTTTAATTATTTCTACCTTCTTAAGTCCAAATTTATCCATAAAATGTTATTTTATCAAATTGGTAGAATAGTAGTTTTTAATGATTTTTTTTTCACAGGAGTATTTTATGGTGAGTATCTTCTAGGAAATTGATGCATAATAAACTAATTATAAAAGCAACTTGAAAAAAATAACATGTTATTGGTAGAAATAATGAATAAATAGATCAAAACATCATAGATTTTAAGGAAGTAGGAATATTGTAAGATATAGATGTAATTGTTATAGATATACGAATAAAATATTTTCAAAGATATATCTGTAATTAACAATTTTAGTTCATAAATATTATTTTTACCTCAGCTTCCACCTTGGGGAAATCGTCGGGACGATGTGGAAATCTGGTTAAAGAAATCTCTCGCAAGCCTGCAGCTCGACTATGTTGATCTTTACCTTATCCATTCTCCTTTGGGAATGGAAAAGCCTCAAGACGAGAACACTCCTGTTTCATCATTAGGACTAGACATGGAAATGGACCTTATAGAATTATGGAAAGTAAGTTATTATGGTATTTAATCTATCATAAGGAAAAATCAAACATTTTTTTCCTTATTTCCTTATGATTTTATGTTAAAATACTTTGTTATTAATTTCTAAACATTTCAATTACAATTTATTTCTTGAAAAATTAAAATTTTTTTTACAGCACACATTCAATTCTCACTGATTAATTAAAAGATTACTGTCATAATTTTCTAATTAAAAATGTACATCAACAATATAAT